>NC_061097.1:65137984-65160484 GCF_015104395.2 Macrobrachium nipponense | reverse complement strand
TTCTTCCTTCGCTTTGCCTTGGTCCCGACTTGTATTTTTTGTTGTTTACCTTCGGTTTCACGTTCTCAATCCTTTAGGTCGATCCTTATTCTTTTGTTCTGTAGCTCTATTTATATGCATTTCTATTTCATTGTGAATTTTCATTTAGCTTTGATTTTAATTTCGTTCAATTATAAATAATTTAAAATACTTTTATTTTTTTTTTATTTTGGTTTACAAATTTACAATGAATTTTGTTTTATTTTTAACAGCCCTGATGAAAGGGATAATTACGATACGCTTGAATATAGATTGGTTGTACTTGTGTGTGTGTGTGTTTCCTCTTCCCATTGTGGTGATTTTGAATATGGATTGATTCCTGACTCCTGCTCTGAGTATCAAAAAGCTTTGTCCTTCCCCCAGATTAGTTCGTCTCTCGCTCTTCTGTCTCCATTTACATTCAAAATGAACTAACTATCTGTTGTGGAAAAAGTGATTTACAAAGTACGAATGTGACGGACGTTATACAAATATTAAAGACGTCTCATCTATCTATCTATCTATCTGTCTATCTATCTATGTATTTATTAACAGACAAGTACATCAATTATCGCAAGAAATTTTATCTTTCTCACGAAAGTATGCACATCAAGAATACCGACTCGTCAGTCGAAAATTCCGGACCATGTCCCAATTTACCGTCAAGATAAATCCACAGGTAGACAGGTAAAGAAATGCTTTAAAAAGTCCGAGAAACAAGTTGTTGTGCGCTGCAGAAATAAGGCATTACTCTTTTATTTTGATAAAAATAGCAAGTTTCTGGCGATGTCTAATAATGGTAACTACCATCGGCATCGAGTTATTTGCTCGAAAGTTACAGTTGAGATCAGGAAGTTTTAACGAAGGAAGTTATCAGCTCTTGAACTATGTTCTGCAGTACAAAAAGAGAGCCCGTCTGAAAAATACACAAACGGGAAAAATAGTCCAGATATGAAAAAGGAACAAACTCGGCATAAAACTCTTCCTGGAAATCATGATTGCTTAGTCTTGAAGATAAAGGAAAACAGGCAGAGTAAGAAAGAGCATTGGTTAAGGCTGCCTTGATTTTAAAGTAGAGTTCTTCTTTGACAGCATTCAGTGAAATGTGCAAGAACAACGGTCTTTCCATTGCAATAAACATGAATCATTTTGGGGCAGGGGATGTGAAGCTCTCTCTCTCTCTCTCTCTCTCTCTCCTCTCTCTCTCTCTCTCTCTCTCTCTCTCTCAGGGGGATACCTGTAATGAGAGTGTTCTATCTTGCCATATGCTGCCAGCTCGCGGGTGCCTACCCAAACAGACAATATCGTTAAAGATAAATAATTTTGAGTGCAAAATCCAGCCACATTGCTTAATTAACCTTATTTTCTGTTATGGATAACAGATGTGCCACTGGTACAGACGAGATCTTACAGGTAAGGGCTGTTAATTAACCCTTGGTAAACTTACTCTTCGACTGAAGAGATACATCCTAACGTAGGTATCCCCAAAGAAAACATATATCTGAGTATCCTGTAGCAAGCGATTGTTTGTGAGGATGAACAGAGCGCTACAAGATTTAACAGCTAAACGGGGCGAGAGGTTCTTTGGACTTGTTGAAATTTTGCGAAGATATTCTTGACCAATGTATTATTTTTTCCTAAAAACATTAATTGATGTTATAAAGTGTAGAAACCAGTTGTTTTTTATGATACTGGGATAAAGTAGCCTAGTGAGTGGAAGTTACCTGCATTTGATCTTCTGATCTCTTCAAGTGACGGAGGTTACATCTTCTGCTTTGGCAGTATATGTGAGGAACAGTTTTAAAGGTATTGGGGAGTATTTTCGAAAATATTCCATAAATAGCTTTCTTGAGGCAGTGAACTGTCGATATAAGGTTGTCCCCTTTTCTGGTCATGGAAAACATATTAACCAGTATGAAGTATGAGGAATGTTGACGCTCCAGAGACCTTAATCCCTTGTAGTAAAATTTTTTCCTATTATATAGAAAAAAAAGGATGTATTTTAGAAATGAGCGAATGTAGCACTTGGGCACTATATATATCTAAATAATGGGAGTTCCGCTAGCTATTGAGTTCAGGTGCAGAGGGCTACACTATACATCGCGTTTGGCTTTTATATGATATAATATGTAATTAAAGACTACTGTTTTGAGCATGGGGCCCTTCAAGCTTTATAGAAAACAACAATAAGACAAAAACAAGTTTATTTATTTAAAGTCGAGTAGCTTTGCTGACTTTATAATTCTGAATGAGTGATATCAATATCTTCAGTTGCTGTTTCTTCATTTTACAACATGATATCTTTTGTGCTTTATTTACAGTTTTTTTTTTTTCATTTGGTTATATTCTATTAACCGTTCTCTTCTGTGGCTTGTTTCAATATTAACACTAAGTAATGCATAGATTCCTTTTTCATTGAAATGCTGACGCCAAGACGTTGCATTTAGACCTTTTTTCGCCAAGATGTTCTGCCCATGAGAAGTGCCACCTTGAATGAGAAGGTACAATATAGTAATATATTTCACTGAAGTATTTGCTCTTGGGTGCAGTGCTTTGTGTATTGGCATGTGTTTCCTAGTTTTCGTCGTTACTTGCTTTTAAAATTATAAACTCTATACTATCTCAACTCTCCTACACAGGGCCTTCACCAATTGGTTTACTTTTAATGATGAAATTAACTTTCTTTCTCAATATCTTAAAAATAACTGCTTCCCAGACAAACTTTTGTTTAAAATGCTTAAGAAAATGCTTGATGCCCGATTCATAGAGGTGCCAACGGTTTTGACAGTACCAAAATTAAAAATGTTTGCTAGCCTTCATGACGACCTTTTCAGAAAAAAAGTTCCTGGCAATTATTCAAAAGGAATTCCCGGCACTGAACCTTAAAATCGTCCCAAAAAATCTATTAACCATCGGATCCCTGTTTAAAACGAAAGACCGCCTTAGCCCTCTTCTAAAATCTAATATCGTGTATAAATATAAGTGCCCGAGATGTGATCTCGGGACTTATGTGGGTTGTACGAAGAGGTTATAAAAGTGAGAATAGATTCTCACAGGAGCTTTAGTTTCAGAACGGGCAGCAGATTAACAAACTCCGAACAGTCAAATATCAGGAACCACCCTAAATCATGTAAAACACACATTAATGATAAGGATTTTACTATTATAGGCCAAATACAAAATGAAAACGACCTAACAACCCTGGAATCCATTATGATAAAAAAAGATCATTCCGTCCTTCAATACGCAATCCTCCTCTGTTCAGCTGTTCATCGCTTAGAGTGCTTGTTACATATATATATTTTTTAAAATTCTTTCAGTCACTGCCCGTCCTTTGTGAGGATAAGGTACCGAATAGCCTTACTGTCTTAGTGTTATCTATTTATTTTTCATTTTTTTTACATACATATAATTTTTGTATGCTTTCTTCTGTGATTTCTAAAATAATTTTAATGTAACTTTACTTTACATAATTTTAGCGCTTAGTGTTTTCAATTTTAAGATATCCCAAAAAAATTTAAATATTCTACATGCTGATGTTCATTGTAATTTTTAAATATTGCGTAATTTTTATGAATTATGCAGTGCGTAGCTTTATGTTCGTGTGTTTATGTATAATTATAGCCTTGAGGATGCGACTATGAGCCGTGGAACGTCGGCAAAATAAATGTACCTGAGTACGTTGCCTGTCCCTATGGTTCCCTTGATGAGATGTACCTAGAGCTGCAGCTCCGTCTTCTAAGGATACACACGCACACAGACAACACACACAGACACACACACAGACACACACACACACACACATATATATATATATATATATATATATATATATATATATATATATATATATATGTGTGTGTGTGTGTGTGTGTGAGTGTGTGTGTGTGGAAGTATTTAGCAAGCGGTATCTGGCAGCTTTACACCTGGGCGCTCAGGCGCATGATGTGCCATGGTGACAGCCTAACTTTCTGTTAGTTGGTTACAGGTTGCCCTAGAGTAAGATCCTTTTCCTGCCCACGACTGAAAAAGGTCTAAAAGTCAACTCGCTAATGTATATTATGGCAGTTGAACTAAATAACAATGATTAAAGGAAACTAAAATTTTTATCATTCTTTTCGTATGTTTCTTCTTAATTAATTTTTCTTTTAACTCGGCTTAACCATTTTTTTTGTGTGTGTAGATGGTGTTATTTTAGCACTCAAAATAGGCCTAAGTATATGTTCTGCGTTTACAGCTTTAAAAAACATATCTTTTTATTATATATCGTTTATTTATCATATTCAAAATCTAACAAAAATTAGAATAATTGTTTGGCTAGACCTAATGACCCTTGCCTGGTCTGTGAAAGGCGGGGAATCCTATATAATATAAGTATTTATGAGGTACTAGATTTCATAACCGCTAATGTGATCGTTTATAGCCGATAAGCTAATGTATAATTGTCATTTTCTCCAAACCTTGAATCGGCCTCCTCGAATCGGGGGCCATTAACTAAAATTTTGGAACTGTATGGATGAGGACTTAATTATTCACAATTTGAGAAGAAAGTATTTATACTCTCCAGAATGAGGTATAAAGGAAAAAAATAATGTATCTCCATATATTATTAATATCTGTAATGGGAGGTAGATAATATTGATAGCGAGCAAGAGGTTCAACATAACATTTAAAAATTTCATTTAGTAGAAAAATTTTAACTAATTAAGTGCAAAAAATGCTTTAGAATATAATTAAAGAACAAATCAAAGAAAACTACAGTAAATGATGTTTATCCCATATGATTAGTAAAAATGGGGTTTCTAGCCCGTTTCAGTTTATGAATGCTATTCACATTCTGATATTTAGTATAACTCCCCCACACACCCGCATATGTAAAATTTATAAGTTATCGTGCATCAACACCAATCTCCTCAAAATTCGATGTTCCAGGCGTGCCAACCGAACCTCACACGTCAATGCATTTCATCACCCTTCGGTCAAGCAAAAGGTATTTATATTTATTTAAGGAAGTTTCAATTTATATAATATTTTTAATATGAAATTTCATGTGCTAACTCGAAATACCGTTTTATAACATTCGATAAGTCAAACTCTATTCGCTTCACTTGCGTAAAATAAAATTTTTTTGCCTGATACTCTGTTGACATAGTTGGTAGGACTGTTCACGTCGGAGCATAATGAAATATCTCATAATGATTCGGACAAAATACTTAAAAAACTGCATAAAACAAGGTTTTTCCATAAATTTTAAATTTTTCTTACTTGCGCCGATATTTCATTTCCATGTCCATATTGTAAAAAAAAAATCTCAAGATAATTATTATATGGAAAATAAAAAGAAAAAAGTTCTGAACGATATATTTCGTAAGTGATGCAATATATAATAGCGTTATTGTATAAATGTCTCTTCTAATATTTATTATTGCCCTAATAATACTGATCAAGTCAAAGCTTCCATATTTTCGTTCTTGTTTCTCCGCACTCTATCTGAAATTTGTAAGATTTATGGTTTTGCTTTTGGTTTTTAGAATATCCATGTTCTCTTACTGACAAAGCTTTCATGGTGGATAAGGAAACTTTTCTCTCGTTAAAAGAAAATTACATTTTAAGTTAAACAGCTTTTAATTTTACCATTCACTGAGAAATTTAAAGCAGTACCTAAGTTGCTCAAACTTTCAGTGTAAATTTTACTTTATGTAATAATATCACAGGAAGAAGTATATGTTAATTAATAAATCTCTTAAAAATATGGAGGGTGTATATATTTGGTTCCATGTTGAGAATACCAATGGAATAGAGTGGCCAAACTGGGAACAATCTGATTAGAAGGGTCATTACATTATAAGAATTTTGAATCTTCCAGTGAGACGTTTCTTAAATAGAAGTACTTTGTTCATATCACTGACTGGCCTAAAACTATATCAAAAATTCCTTGTAATGATAATATAAAACGTAACAGCCTGGAATGGTGACAAAATGAACATTAGTTCTGTTTATTTTAAATTGGATGAAAAAATACATGGGCGAGTGTGACTTACCTTCTGAATTTATACACATGTGCTAGCAAGTATGTGTATGAATCTGATGTATTTTGTGCTTCACTTATGGGGTTATATACGCTCGTAAGTTTTTATGCGCATCTAAATATAGGCATTCAAATATTTATATATGTTTTTTATATAAAGATATTTATCTGAACTTTAGTAAATCTGCTATTCACCTAAACCATGTATTTGGTTTTTTACACTTTTGGCCAGACTTTTCTTTTCATCATTATGCTTCTTAATTAATATTTTTATTAAATCATATTATTGAATGTTTGTTCTGTTACTAGAAAACACCAATGTGATCATAATTTTCTAACAACTAAACTTATTTAATTACGTTTTAGATTGTTCGCGACTTTTATCATTTACTCTAACTATTACTTTTTTATGTTTTCCCTTGTATAATGCAAAGTTCATTTATGTACAAAAATAACCTTGCCTTATTCAATGTACCTTTTAATTTGTAATCATTATACGAAAATACTTGGTACTTGGATTTTTATATTATATTTTGTGTGTGTGTGTGTGTGTGTGTGTGTGTGTGTGTGGTAGCCTATATATATAAAATCAAATAGGTATCACAGACATGAAGAATAAAAGTAAGTGGTATTTAACTCAGTTCATTTCCTGCCAACGCATTGCACCATATGTAAAAATTGCTAAATGATGTCAATTGCAATGGTTTAGTATAAAAAACGGTAAAAAAGGATCAGGGAAGGTATAAAAATTAATGGCTTGAATGTATAATTGAAATCAATTTACCGTTCAATGCAAGAACGGCGAATGGCGAAGACAAGCGTCCCAAGATCAAAAAGACATTCCAGGCTCTAAACGGAAGGCCAGAAGAAAACTGTCTACTCAGCCATCAAATAACACATAATGTTAATACAGTCTTTGAATGTAAAGAGTTCCGGCTATTCTTTGCCAATTGTTCTCTGATTTCCTAACATGATTTTCATTTGACGTGAGTGAATGCTTTCTGTTATCATCAAGACCTCATTATGTTCCATTTGACACTTGCAGTAGATTCCTCCGGGTTGTAACACTTACTTTTAACTTTTTTTTTCTTTTATAAATCATAGAATGAACCAATTAGAACCTAACCTTGTACCTGGGCTTGAAATCTGCATTTTTGGCGTACATAACATCACCATGGCAGTTTCACATTAAATATGTTTGTTCTTGAATTAAATGTTGAAAAACTCTGTAAAAAAGTGGCAGATTATTTTTATTTATTCATGGTCTTGTTTTTTATATCAAGTCTCGCTGTCAGAATTTGTCGTTAATATTATTTTATTAAAACCGTTCCACGAGAATTTAAAATCCAGCTTAAGCAAAAAATATTTCCCTGCTCTTATTTTGAACGGTTGAATATCATGTTCTATATAAGCAAACTAGTTCATCGAAAACCCGATTATTTCATAAATTCTCATAAAGTGAATAATACTCCAAATGTCCTGTGGTAATCATTTTCATAAAAAGCTCAAAGGACGTCGATTTAGTGGCCACACAGAGAGCAGTTTTTCTATTCAATATCACTCGTGATGGAATAACTTTTTTTTTTCATTAAAAACTTTAATCAGAAACGCATTCAGGAGTTTTAGTAAGTGTGTTGCCATTGAAATCAATTTTCATTTCATTGCTCAGTAATCTGGTTAATTGTATTAAAGTACTTTGTCAGATTAACTGCACCTCATTTTTTGTGACATTTTATTTTCGAATTGTATTTTTTATGGTTCGGGATATCGGGTGCTTCCCCAAGCCCAGTCACATCATCAATGCCTTCAAAACTAACTTGATCAACTTTGTTTAGGTAAATGTTGCAGATAAAAACTTGAGGCGTTGCACAACTTATCTGTTGTACAAATAGAGATGTCCGTATTTTCTTTCAAGTATCTCTTTCATTTTTCCAGATGTCCAAATAAATGGAAGAGGAATTTCTCGGTAACATCTTGTTTCAGCTGTATAGCTTTGCCATGCTTCAGGGACAGAGGTAAAGTTCAATAAGAATTTTCTCAAAAACACTTGGCTTTCTCCTTCTCAGTTACCTTTCCGTCTAATCAAGCATCATTTCTGTTAAAGTTATGTCTTTATGACGCTAACGACGAGGAAAATTTGACAAAAACTTACGATTTCAGAAAAGGAAATATTATAAAAACAAAGGCCATGTTCGATCACTGCTCTAAGCCAAAAATGTAAAAGGAAAACTGTCAAAATAATTTCGAGTCTATGTGACTGAGTAGGTATGAAGGAGACTCGGTGTAAAAGAGATTAATCCAAGTAATGGAAGAAGTCTATCAGTTTAGTTTCCTTCCCTTTTTGGGTTAAGTAATTGTCTAATTTCTCATGACAACTGAAATTCATCAGTGTTCACATATTCTCTTATTAATACCTGTGTATCTGATGACTTAAAGCTTATTTTTCTATCTATCTATCTATGTCTCTATCATCTAAAACTTATTCTTATATTTGTGTGTATTTTCGCATAAGGTTCATGTCCAATATAATCTAAAGAAGTTTGATGATTAAAAGTTTTATTTATGATGCTGATGCTATTTCATTTAAATAATTGACCATTATTTAAATGGAATAGATAAGCACAAATTTCTGAATGTGTATTTTGTCCGTTATTTCATAATGTAGGATCAATGTATTATTATTATTTTTATAATATGTATCCATGATACACAATTCAACTTAATATCTTATTATTAATGTTTCTAGTGATTAATTTGTCACATACGTTCAGAAATCATGAAAAACGGATAAAGGATTGGAATGTAAGGCTTCAAGCCCAGTTGCTTTCAACGGGCTCTTTATTCGCATACGTCAGGAACGTTGTTGCATACAATACATTTATGTAAGATTAAGGGCACAAATGAAGCACATTTTTATTACCCTATAATGAACTAAACCACTGTTGGCTTTCACACATTCAGCAAAAATTCTGGACACAAGCAACTTATTCAGGAACCTCAGCGCAGCCGGGATTTCAGACAACCCGTCAACTATCATTTTTAACCTGCTAAGTTGACAGCCCGTCTGAGTGGCCTTGATTGTCGTCCTCCAGTTTTCATAATAATTATTATTATTGTGCATTAGGACCCTAGCAGTCGCATATCATTCCCTCTGATCAGTGTCGCCATAGAAAAAAAATAACATTCCCATACACACACATACACACACACACAACACACACACACACACACACACACACACACATATATAATATATATATATATATATATATATATATATATATATATATATATATATAATATATATATATATATATGTGTGTGTGTGTGTGTGTGTGTGTGTGTGTGTGTGTGTGTGTGTGTGTGTAGGGTGTCCGTGTCTGCTTGTGTTAAATTAAAAAAACAAGAGTAGTCAAAAATTACCATTTCTCTCATTTCATTATTATATAAAAAAAAGCTCTCTGACTTCCAAAGCTGTCGCTGCTGATATGAATTTATGAATGTTTATTTCATCGACGTTTGATCCAAAATCACAGGATTGTGAAATAGGCTTTGGAGAGATTTCATGAAGAGCAATGCTATTTTGGTTTTTTGATATTGTTGATGAAATGGACAGTTGCTGTGACGATGTGTTTTCTTTTGAAGAAATTTTGCTTTTAATGTAGTTCAACCTGCAATGGAAAATAGATAAAGACTTAATGAACACTACTTTACGTATCACAAGTAGTCGGAAAATAATGCTTGTTGTGATATGATCCCTTATTATTCCAGTGCTTTGTACAACCATTTAACGCAAACACACGTGTGTGTATATACATATATATATATATATATATATATATATATATATATATATATATATATATATATATATATATATGTATATATATATATATATAGATATATATATATATATATATATATATATATATATATATATATATATATATACATATATATATGATATATATATATATATATATATATATATATATATATATATATATATATATATATATATATATATTAAATTTTTATTGAGTATTGTAGTGTTGTATTCATTTATTCTGAATTAGCTTACTTTTTCTCTTCACCATTCGTATGCTTGTTTAACATATTATGAGAAATGTTTTTGTCTTCTCATGCGCTGAGGGTGTGTGTATATGTGTGTGTGCTTTCGTCGGCCAAGGGGTATTGGTTCATTCTGTTGGAGTTTGAGGCAGTCATTTCTGGATTTTGCGACAAGAGTGCTGCCCTTGCCTGCTATTACCGCAGTTATTCCTTGATACTTTTGGTGCCTGCATATGGGGGACTTGCGGCACTTTTTGGATTACCTTGCCCTACAATTGCATGAATTACTTTTCTGCAACGTTATCCTGCTTCCCCCTTGGTCCAAGGGGAACACATTTTCCTATGGTAATATGATCACAATTTAATTTATTGTGATAATGCCCATTAGCCCACTTCTGATGTCTGAGTGGTGATTTTGAGGCGCCTTAGAATTACAGAATTTTGTGTGTAAGATGTTAGGTTATTTTTTCTTTTGTCTGCATCTTCCTCTCTGGACCCCTCGTTTTTCAACTATATGTATATGTGCTCTTTCTTTAATAGTGTAAGTGTGTTGTAATTTTAGATAATTAAGGGTATTTTGGTATTCATTGGATTTTTGTATTTCTAGGATCACGGATAATCTTTGTCTGCCATTTATGTATTAAAATTAAGAATTTTTCTGTGTATTTTTTTTGTCCCATTGAATTGATTTTGAACACGGTATTGCAGTCAGGGATTTAGTATTGGGTATTGTGATTACTGTTCAAAAAGCTGATATTGTGTATTGTAATAGGGTGAAGCCAGGCATCATAAAGTTCCGATAATATTCACTAGTGCGTGCGCTATATTATTATTTTTTTTTTTTTTCAGGGCAGCATAATTTCACCTCTAGTATTTTGTTGGGTAAATTCAGTGTTTTGTTTGTTATTTTTAGTGTGTAATTGTGGTCATCATGTCAGTTCTTGATGTATTGGAGCTTAACGTAGAGTGGTGGTAAGATACGGTGGCGAAGTGAAGCAAGCAAGAGTTAGAACAGGTAGCTCAACATTTTGAAATTGAATATGAGGTTTTAGTAAGTGAAATCAGGCAAAGAAGTATTGTCAGTAGAAATTTTGGACTGACGAATTGCATTGAGGTTGATGGAATTTAATATGAAAAAGTTTAAGGCAGATGAAAGAGAAAAGGAGAGGCAATTTGAGAGGGCCATATGAAATACGGGTCCTTCTTCCCTTTCACATTCTCCAAATAGGACAGTAACTCCTGCTACTACTTTGGCGCAGGCTCTTAAATTTTTACCAAATTTTGAGGAAGATAAAATTGCAGAGTTCTGTGTCGTTTGAGGGAACAGCGGCAAGGCTGGAGTGGATTCACGAGTATTGGACCACTCTTATTCAAAATAAATTGGTTAGAAGGGCTCAGAAGTGACATGTAACGCTTGACGAGGATTTGTCATCAAATTATGATAGTGTGAAGCTATTGTTTTAAAAGCATATGAGCCAGTCCCTTAAGCCTATAGGCAATGCTTCAGCAACTTACAAAAATGTCTGGAGCAGACTTTTGTAGAATTTGCTATGGGAAGAAAACAGCTTGCTGAGGACTGGTTTAAATCAAAGGAGTTTGATATATATATATATATATATATATATATATATATATATATATATATATATATATATATACACACACACACACACACACACACACACATATATATATATATATATATATATATATATATATATATATATATATATATATATATGTGTGTGTGTGTGTCGTGTGTGTGTGTGTGTGTGTGCGCGCGCGTGTGTGAGTATGTAGTATGTATGTATGTATGTGATACATATAATGTATATATATCTCACACATCAGATATAGTTTTGTGCTTTGTCTCAATATTCTACAAATATCGAGGGGGGAGATTTACCCAGTGGCGGTGTCTATATAATAAGCATTTTCTATTACGTTCCTAGAGCGTGACACCGCTGAAGGCAATTTAATTCGGAAGGGGAAAAAGACCTTCATTTTGGCACTGTCGTGGACGTAGTGTCATCCTGACCACTTTGGTAATTTTTCCTTTTTCGGTCGAAGTTATCTCACGCTGGGTAGAATGCAAATAGAAAAGGTCAGAGTTAGTGATGAAGGGTAGTCTCCACTTTGGAGGGGTGCCGATCGTAAAAATATTTGCCAAAAATACACTAATCAAGACAGGCTAATGAATTTTATCAGGCATTATTAGCACTATAATAAACGCATATCTCTGTGAGTTTATCATCCTACAGGGAAAATAAATGATTTAAGAAAAAAAAATGTGAAATTCAGGGCCTCTTGTACTGAAGGTCATTTGGTGATCGGTGAGAAACTACAGTCTTGAATAGAAATTCGGTCTGACAGAATGTTGGTATATCCCCTTGGAACATGCACATAAATCATTATCAAAATATAACAGTAAATAAGCACGTAACAACAAAAAAAAAGAGAGCAACAACTGAAGCGAAAGCGCAGCCGATAAATATGGAAATCGCAAATATAAAAATAAAATATTAAGAGTATCCCTCTAAATTGGTCGATGTTCGTTTTCTACGTTTCCTACGAGTAGTTTCATATCAGAGAACCATTTTAGGGGTATCTAAACTAATTTTTCAAGTTTCTTTTCCTCAGAAAAAATCGCTTTTTCGCATTTTCTCTGGTTTGTTTTTTCGGGAAGGGGGGGGGGGGGGTATTTCTTTGATTGTCCTAAATAATATAATTTTTAGATGTTTCAGGCTATCAAGTGACATAATAACTACAAACTCTCCGAAGGTTTTGTCCCTAAATCGAGGTTTGAATTTTTTCTGAATATTTCTTCCTAGCTATAGTCTTAATTTTCGGCGGGGCTTTCGCTGAACTTAACTGAAGTTGTTGCTCTTTTTTTTGTTATTACGTGCTTACTTACTGTTCTATTTTGATAATACTTTATGTGCATGTTCTAGGGGGATATACCAACATTCTGTCAGACCGAATTTCTATTCAAGACTGTAGTTTCTCACCGATCACCAAATAACCTTCAGTACAAGGGGCCCTGAATTTCACATTTTTTTTCATAAAATCATTTATTTTCCCTGTAGGATGATAAAACTCACAGAGAATATGCGTTATTATAGTGCAAATAATGCCTGATAAATTCATTAGCCTGTCTTGATTAGTGTATTTTTGGCAAATATTTTTACGATCTCTTACAATCGGCACCCCTCCAAAGTGAAGCCTACCCTTTGAAGTACATAGTGTCAGGTTAAATTTAAAATTTCAGGCAGATACGTACATAAACGGATATATTGATAGAGAATTCAAATTGTCCTTTCACGTTAATTCGATATGGTTATAAAACTGTCTGAACACTATCATTACTTCTGATCGCAGTATACTTTATTTATTCTCGTCCTGAAATTTCCAAATTTAGTATCATAACCGCTGTTCTTGTTGTTAATATTGCATTTTCTGATTTACTTCTTATTTTTTTTTTTTTTTTTTTGCAGCTCTTATCTTATTTCTTCGTTGTCCGCTGTTTTCCAGCGTAATAGTAAGAACTCCTTGAAAATATAATTGCATATAGAAAATGGCTTTATTCCATTAGAGTAACAGAATCAGCTTTCAACGTCTCTTTTCCTCTGGTATCTCTTATTATATAGTTAACAATTTCGCTCTTTTCTTCTCTTTTCTCAAGAAAAATTGTAGAACTTTAAGTAGAGTCGGAATAATTCGATCAAATCTCAAAGGTAAAAGTTCAATTTACTAAAATAGGCAGTTTTATCCCTATGGTGCTTTCAACTATTGAGTAACACCATGAATAGTATCAATAGAAGTTACAAAGAAAAGATTCAAGAGCATCGTGTTTCATAAACAATGAGAAAGCTATCCATTGAATAAGGCTTCATAACGTTTGGTTATGTGTCAGGTTCGTGTTGCTTTTCAGGTTTCATTTTCTAATACAAAGAATGAACTCAACCTCCGATGTCATAAAGTGTATTTTCCTCTACTTGTTGTTCAGGGAGTCAAGACCTTAAAGTGGAAGGGATGTAATGGCTGCGTGATAATTGTCTTTTCGGTAAAATGTATCGTTGAGATTATGCAAATTAACTACTTAGCGATTCAGGACAAGATAGCTGTGTATTTCTTAAGGTACTCTCTCTCTCTCTCTCTCTCTCTCTCTATATATATATATATATATATATATATATATATAGATATATATATATATATATATATATATATATATATATATATATATATATATATATATATATATATATATATATATATATATATATATATATATATCTTTTATGTTTTCTTCCGTCCCTACCGCTCTCTACTTCGAATTTCCCATGAGAGAAACTAATTTGTTTCAAAACTTCCCACAACTACTGTCTGTGCACTGAACATTTGCGTTGCGTTAGTCCTTTGATTACTTGCTTTTCTGTGGGAATATTTAGTGTTAGTATCTTGATATGAGTATTCATGTTCATATTATTCATTATCATTTTCGTTATTACTTCATGAATTAGACATTTCCAATTAAATTTCTTTAGTTTTCGTCGTGCTACACTAATCGTTTCTTCCTAATGAGTCACCCGCTTGAATTTTCCTCCACCACCAAATCATATATGGGCATCTAAATGTTCTAGACCCACTTCTGCTTCTTTTGCTCTATTGCCACATGATAAGCTGAAATTTCCCATCCCTGCGAACCACATGGCCTTACCACCTCGCCTACTTTCCGTTTCCTTAGCTTTATCTGTTATTTTACAAATACCCAGGCTCTTTTTTATCTGTTCACTTTCAATTCCCTCCAGCAGTGACATTCCAAGGATCCACCTCAGCACTCTCACCTCTGTCCTTTCCAGGGCTCCCTCCTCTTTTCTGTGCATTGCTCATGTTTCTGTGCTTATATATCATTGCATTACTATCACATTGTAAAATCGAAAATCCTTAAGAGTTAGCTCGAAATTATTTCATTACAATTTCTCCGATCGTCAAGGAAACACTTACACAAACACATACACGCACACCCACAACACACACACACACACACACACACACACACACACACACACATATATATATATATATATATATATCTATATATATATATATATATATATATATATATATATATAACCTTAGCGAACAGACAGCATCAACTACACTCGGAACTCATCCACAATGATTCTGTTCTGATTAATTATATTTACATCAAAAACAGTTGGCATAATATATCGAACCATTTTCATGGAAATCGGTTAATAATTATATATAAAGAAACTGTTCCTACATGCAAAGAAAATATGCAAACATATAATTTTTTAAACGTCTTGAATAAATAAAAATGCTAAAACATCGAATCGAGATGTATTGCAGCTCTTCGCTTTGCATGCCATTAGTAGCCTCAGTCTCTGCCATTTCCATTACGTCGACGGTGTTAGAATGGTATTCTTGTTGAAATTATTAATATTATCCTCAATATACTGAAGAGAGGAAGGAATACTGGTCCAGTGTGTCTTATGATTAGGGCTTCACTTTCATAACTTGCATTGCCTTGTTTGTATGGATACAATTACCTTTTCCCCTTTTGTCTTTAATATTTATTTGCTATTTATTTCTCCCTTCTCTCTCTCATATTTCTCTGTACATTTTACTTTGTCGACGTCTGATTAAAGATTTAAAGGTCTTTTGAACTGATTTGGTAGTTTTGATTCATAGCAGTATAATATTGATAATTTTTGGGTACTTCAAAAGGTCTAGCATATTTTCAAATAATTTACTCTTCATTCGTAGAAATAATCACTCTGTCATAATTATACAGATTATGTTGTATCGCTTTGTGATTCAAAGAAGTCCTTTTGATCGTGTAAGTATTGGAAACCTATCGCTACTCTCCTTGTATGTTAGTGCTACATATAGCAAATGTTTTATCTATGTACCGGCAGCCACATAATGTTATTACCTCAAATATTGTTAAAAAAAATAAAGACATGAAATAACAATAAAGATACTGGTATGATCTTGTAACTGCTACCAAAAATGGAAAAGTATGTCATTTAAAGCAGAAATCATTACTGGCACTAAGTGAAATCATCATTCACCAGTGTGAAAAATTCAAGGTCTGTTTACAGAATGATTTCGTCATCCTTGGAAAGTTTTAAAAAGTAAATATTCTTCCTTGCTTTGTGTTCCAGTTCGGGTTCCGTTAAAATGCTCTGCGTTCATCTTGACATTAACTGTTACTATATTCCTATACAGCTACCAATAATTTTAAAATTCAACAGGTTTTTCTTGCTTCTTATGAAATTTGAATAAATGATCAAAAGTTAAATCATTTCATCTACTTGAACCTAGCCTAAAGGAAATAGAAATGTTTTTGTATGTGACACTAAGACTTACATGGATGCATTACCATATATTTATAACTTCGAAAATTGTACTTGCGAATAGAAATAAACTGCTCACAAAATGGTTACCATGACATTCTGTATTTCACCTCTCGTTATATGGTTAATTATCATCATCATTCATGAAAATGAAGTTTGAATTAGTCCTTTTGACTTAATTCGTCAAATCTCACCCCATGAAAACTACATCATCCTTTAATACATCTGTCAAAGGTGTCGACAACACAGAAAAACCCTCTCACAAATCTATGGAAAAATTCAGATATCCCCATGAACGACAGTACCTGTTTTTTTAGTGTTGGGAGTAGGAAAATCAACGATGGTCCTGGCTTTGTCATCGATAACTCGAACACCTTCCTTAGAGATAACATGACCTAAATAGGTGATCTGCTACTTCAAGAATTTACATTTGGGTCTAAATCTCCTAAGGACTTTCCTAAGCACCTCTAAATGTGCCTCTATAGAATCTGTACTAATCAGGATGTCCATATAAACGAATACACATTTCCTTAACAACTCATGCAAAATATCACTAACCTCTTAAAAGTCATAAGACTACCTAACAAACTAAAAGGTCTTCGTGAAATCTCATAATACCCCTTGGGGATAGAGAACTCGGTGAACTCGCGTCTAAGAGGCACTTGCAAAAACCCTTACATGACATCAGTTAAGTAGAAGTTATTAAAGCCAATTTCCACAAACAAGTCTGGCCGACACACCACTGGATAACTATCTGGAATGGTCTCCTCGTTTAGCTTCCTAAAATCTACACACACACACACACACACACACACACACGGATAGAACCGTCCTCCTTAGACAATGCCAACAACGGGCAATAAAATAGTGACGATCTATGTCTAATTATGCCTCCCTCCTCCCACTTATTAACCACTTGCTCGACCTGCTCTCTAATCTTAAAGAGTGTCCTATATGATGGGGATAAAAGTGTACTCTGTGTTCTAACACATTAGTCAACCCTAACTTATCCCCTTTAAGGCAACAATATCCGAACATCATACCTTTGAGCTTCTTGCTTCTTTCAACTACACGCACCTGTTTAAACACTTTTACATCTTTCACCTGAACTTTCACCAAACTAATCAATCCTGGCCCTAAAGTAATTTCTTCTGATAAAACACCCTTATATATCCTCTTCCCATCAACATTAGGCTCAATATCTTCCTGTAATTGACTATCTACCGCAGTTTCCACATATGGGACAAAAACCCCAGGTACCCCAATTGCTATACTTCCTAACCCTCGGTGTAAGGAAATTCTATTCCTTTTCCATGCAGGATGACCAAGTAAAATTGTGTTCCCCATGGCAACTCCCTTTATCACTAAAACTGGTTCCTTAATCAACAAGGCAAAGAGGATTCCGACCCTGAGACAGACAGCGAAATTCAACAGCAAATTGAAACACAAGAAAATGAGGCATCTCAGGACAAAGACAGACTGAACTCTTCTGATGATCCAAGGACGGACCCAATATTTTCTGTCTAGGTTGTCGTCTCCGCGCACTTTGCTGTAAAAACAATTCTTGTTGTTGCAGCTGCATTAACCCCCGCCTGCAATAGCCATTCTTTAAAAGGTCGATATACTGACGTTCGAGGTCCAGGATTTTAGATGTCATTAACTGACTTCGGAAATCACTGTGAACTGATATAACTTACTTATTGCGTGGCCTCAGAGTCTGACTTCGGAAGTCCCGTTTATCGAGCTTCACAACCAGACCCATAATTCCAGATTTCTAGACATCGATAGCTGTCGTAGAAAGTCCTGGTTATCATGAGTGAAGAACTGACATCCAGATGGGATGGGTTGATGCTTGATGGAGATTGGAACAAAAGTGAGAAAAGCAATCAGTTACTAATGGGGAAATGGGATAAAAAGAAGTAAGAAAAATGAGAAACGTTGGAAGTATAAGTTGAAACCAGGTTTGAATGAAGTAAAAAATGAATATGAAAAAAGTGGCATAACACTATATATATACATACATATATATATATATATATATATATATATATATATATATATATATATATATATATATATATATATATATATATATATATATATATATATATACTATACTATATCACACACATATAAATCACGGATACTTGATGACCGAAGGAAATGTGAAAGTGATGGCGGTATTAATGAAAAATATCTGCTAGTAAGAGGAACTTAAGTGATGGAGAGACAGTAAGAGAGATGATTTAATAGCAAAACTAAGGTTGGAAAAGAGAGAAAGGGTAATTATCAATTATATCAAGACTTTGAATCAGTATAGACTTCTATTTCTATTCAGGCAAGATTTCTCCGGAATAAAGAAAAATGACTCACTTTCTTTTCTCATTTAAGTTGATGGACAATTTCTTCGCTCATCAACGATGTCTTCGGCATCAGATTACAAATTGACATACAAGGTTTTTTATTGCAGTCTACAGATGTTGCGGGTATCCGTAAGATTTTAAACATGACTCACTAAGGTGGTGAATTTCAATTGCTGGCGGGTTTCATTGTCTCTCTAAAAAAAGAGTGGCAGCAAGGGCATTCCTAGAGCTCCGAAGGGCGCGTTCTTCTACGCGGCTTACAGAAAGGGGGTGGGGAAAGGCTTGATTCCCCTTCTCTGTGGCCGCGTTCAGAATCCATGACAATCCGAAGGAACACACTAGCGACAGTTTTTTTGAGCCTTAAAAGGTATTTCATCTGATTTCTCCTCTTAGCGCCGATAAGCAAACTTCGATCAGGATCTGCACATAATCTGCACAACGTCTAGCCTTGAATAATGACCTTCATTGACGTTAGAATGAGGTTCTGAGGGGAAAGTCCCAAAAGGTGGAAATATATTGGCTGAGGTAATAGCTATAATTTATATAATTAGGAAACTATTTTGTCTCGGTAATTAAGAAAAAGACAAAAAATACCCATTTTTTTTATTTAGATCTTTCACTCAACATGTAACAAATTAAATTTTTTTCTGATCGACTTATTGCAACCACCGTCAAGTGAGTTCTTCCGTTATGCAAATGGAATGCCATCAGATCCGCCAGATGGCTCCAATGTTGACATTTGAGAATATGTTGACGTATATGAAAAGACTCAAGTTCTAGATTAAAATATCACGTGAAATTTTGAATAAGAAAATCATTTCCACTTATCATCCGCAGATCAGTCTCTCGGCACAAGTTATGTATTTGCAAATAATTTTGCTCCTTGAATACAATGAACTGATTCATCAGACCTTTGGGCAAGACTTTGGTCAAAGACTAGAAACTGCATTTCAGGGTGCTCCTCTCTTTGTGTGTGTGTGTGTGTTTGTGGGTTTTAAGATATCTTCTCTCTATGAGGTTAGAGGGCTGCAATTTGGTATGTTAATCATCGACCCTCCAATCATCAAACAAACCAAATTTCAGACTTCTAACCTCAGTAGATTCTATTTCATCTAAGGTTAAGTTTAGACATAGATCATGTGTCTCCGCCAGAGGTGCCAGTCGCCTCTGGCGGAGTCGTGGCTGAAAGTTTCATACTGCAGCAGGTCGAGAGTTTCATGCAACATTATACGCTGTACAGAGAACTCGATTGCGCCGAGGAGACTTTAGCGTAACTTTCACTTGTTATATAATGTCATTATATGATCATACATTAATCTTTCACTTCACTGTTTCTCAAGGATATCTTTATGGCAACCGTATATACCGCAAGCGGTTGACTTTATTTTGATAGAATCTGATACAGTGTATATTTGTTAGGATTCCTGTTTTCATTTTCGCAGATACCATCTTGCTAAAAAAGAGAGTACGAAGAGTTACCGACCTGATTTGAAAAAGTTAATTTCCTATTAGTTATTTATTGTTTCATTGTCTGCTCGTCTTTCAGCCCCCATCTTTCTCTTTTTGGGGGGGCATCGAAGAGTTGGAAATTATATGTAGAGAGAGAGAGAGAGAGAGAGAGAGAGAGAACGGTAGGGAAAAGGAGTACCATATAAGAAATAGCGTAAAAGCTTACTGATCTTCCATTACACTAATTGTTCTAGACTGAGAGGGAGCATTTGATTAAATCCATAAGAGATTCAAGAACATTATTTCCTAGAGGACGCGCGGCTAACAGCACTCTTGACATGTCTCCCATCTCTGATCATAATATTTCTTTCACAATTTTTACTTTCAGTGGTATTAAGTGCATTTTTTAAGATTGTTTTGCTTGACTTTTAATTACACCATCCTTTGTGTGAGCCTTAGCCATTTCCATTAATTCACATGATTCGTTTTATATTCTGAGGATTGGAGTCAGATGATAGTTCCTCCAGCCGGGCGTAATTTGATTCCATTTTCAGGAAGATGTGGACACATTATTTAAATCAAAATGCTTTAACCTTTTATAACTTGAACTTTAGTGTAGAAGTGTGTGTACTCAATAGATCCCTCCTACATATTCCTGTAGGGGCTAAGTGTAGTCTGACTGCGCTTCACAAGTTTAATTTAGACATCACTCAAGTTGTTTTATCGTCATTTCGACCGGCAGCAACTGTTCCTACTTTTAAGCGTTTTACTTTACCTCCATCACTGCAGCCTCTCTTCCATCTCTCTGTTACTTCTTAATGTAATTGTTGGGGTTTCTCAGTTTCTACTTTTGACCTCTGAATTTCATTTTCATTATTTTCTCTCTGTGTAAACATTCCAACACTATCTTTTCACTACCTTTGGTATTGGATACCTGAAACTACACCCAGTGACTGGCTTTATGGGCGAAAACTCGGGAATCACGTTCTGTCCATTACACACTGAGCATCTCACCTCCATCTGAGGTACAACATCCATTCTGACAATCTAAAAGAATCATTCGGATTCCCTTATGTATTCACAGCATTAACTCTGTACACATTCGGATTCAATTAACATTCCATAAATGTTTACATACATTTTCCATTAAGTTTTGCAGCTTCCATTATGTTCCCACACATGACTGTACAATTTGAAAAATAACAACCACTCCAAACACATTCATGAAATCATTCTCTATCTTATCGTATCACTCCATTCAATAAGATATGAGATATCCTTTTCTCAGCCCATTTGAATTCATTCGAATTACACTATGGTTTTCACTGTAATAAAATCTATTAATCGCTTTCAATAAACTTGCGCTTGTGCACACGCTCACATATGTACTCATAATATGATACAACATTATTCCATGTCATATTTCCATAGAAATATCCATTATCTGCTCGTTAGTGATCACAACTCGAAGTTAAACAAGTAGAAGTATCAGAGTTCGTTAAGGGTCAGTGCAATAAACTGTTGGGTTTAAGCTGGTAACATAAGATGGCAGACTAAGTTAAAATACAATTATGTCCTGTGGAGATGTGATTCCATTATTTTCATTTTGGTTGAGACCCTTATTTAAATGTGTAGATCTAACAATTTCGGTTTGCTAAAGTTAGTAGCCCAAATTCCATATTAATGAATTATTTGGTCGCTATCTGATCAATTTCTCTAATCATATTAATTCAAATTTGTATGAATCTCACTCTGGCAATAATCAGTTAATCATACATTCTATTTCGCATCAGGTACGATGAATACAATATCTTGACGGAGTCGACGAGGGGTCTTGTAACTCCTATAACATTTGTGGATGGATTCATTTTTATAGGATGGGGAAGCTAACTGTAATAGTCATAGATTCAGCGGCTAGAATATTTAGAAATATTGGAGGATGTAATGCTTCCAATAGTACATTCATATGATCTTTCGTACCCAGAGCGCATAGTATATAATTAATGCATGACAACTGTACTGCTCACCAACCCAATGTTTTAAAACTGCAGATAAGAGCTAGATATTGACGTCCTGCCGTGACCCAGGAAGGTTTGCGACCACAATCAAGTGGAAAAACCAGTGGGAATGCTTTGTGAATTCCTATGATTCAAAAGAAGAGAGGACATCTTTGCTGATTATGCAA
>NC_061097.1:65090484-65127984 GCF_015104395.2 Macrobrachium nipponense | reverse complement strand
ATTTCGATGTAACTTCCCTCTTGCAACATTCCGGTAAGGAAAACCTAAGATGATGCAATAGATTGGTGCTTCAAAATGGTAATTCAATCACCAGCATGACCAAATCCGTCTTTACATACTTATGAAAGGTATTTAACATAGATAATTATTTTTAGGTAACGTCGAAGGTTGTGTCTGTTTCGAAGTGTTTGGTAGCAAGAACTTGCTGGGCGCAACCATGGGACATATGCTCTCACTCTTCCATAAACATAACTGGTAAAGAGTGACCAACATGTAAGATATCAACGGTTAATAAGAAGTATAGGGAGTACAGTTCTTTGGTATTTGAAGAAAGAGATCAAGATCAGCGGTTTATAAAATATTTTCACACAAAGCTTCCCAATATCACTTTCACTATAAGAGAAGAAAGGAACAACTCTTTAAATTTTCACGAATGACGCATACAAAAGGCTACAGAAAGTACAATAAAAAACAGATATCTATATATGTATATATATATATATATATATATATATATATATATATATATATATGTATATATATATATATATAGAATCATATATATATATATTTATATGTATATTATTATATATATATATATATATATATATATTATATATATATATATATATATATAAAAAAGAATTACCCAAAGCTTATTCTACAATTCCAGGTCTGTGCCATTTCCAGGCAAAGAGAGATTGTAGAAATATAATCGGATTTCGAAGGACTTTGTTCATAAAGAGCTCGTATTATGTATGACAACATGAAATAGCAATAGCTTTAAATTTATATTATTGTCAACTCCATGACTTTATTTTTCAAGGATGGACGAAGTTTCGCTCGCCCCTCTCACCCATCTCTTTCTCTCTCATGAAAACTGACACACTGTACACACCCAACAAAACGCAGTTTTATGGATATCTGAGGGAAACGTCTATTCATTTTGCTTGATCCACAGCGTAATTGCTATATTTTTGGCATCATTCCTTTCATTTCAAATAAAAGAAAGGGTGGGCGTCGTATGGCGCCGAGAACCATGGATTTACACCGCAAAAGATCTCACACAGGATAAGAGAGAATTAGCTTCAGCATGATTTGACTTTTGCCATCGTAATCATGCATCTTGCGAGACAGATCATAAGCTCTCTGACAGCCAATGGTAAAGAGTCATTGGAATGAGTCCACAGGAAGCACTGGCTTAGCTCGAAACTGGAGCGAGTCATTTTGCTCATCGAGTTTCCGTGCAAGGGTGAACGAACGTTGATGAATGTCGAAATGCCATTATGTTTTATATTCGTTGACACATGATATGAAAAAAAGATGATTAAAAACTACCCGATATATGCAATGAAGAACAAGCGATAAAAGAACACAAAAGTGCCGATAGTGACTTATTTTCATTTTGTCTCCTAAAACACGACAATTTCATTTTAATTTGCGAATTTGATCCTAAACATGAATGCTCTTGGCTGCATCCATTTCCACTCCAAATCTTCAAATGGAAAAGGAAATCAGGGACAGAACTAAGTGCCCCTAATCATGCTTCCAGAAATATTCCTTTAGCATAGATTGAAATTGTAAATCTTCCATTCCCAGATTTTATAAAAGAAACGATAAATACATTTTGTCAATCAAACGCACAGAGAAATAAAATATATTTTGTCAGTTGGCTGAGTCAGAGAAGGTTCTCTTATTGCAAATTCTCATAAAAATACATCGTCAACAAATTAATGTGGAAGATATTAATAAAAAAAAAATGAAAACGAAGTTATTCGGTCAGTGAACGAATTTACCAGAGAAATGTCTCAGTGACTGGATCAAAAGAGATGTTGTCCCAAGTCAAACTTTTCACAAAAAATTTTGTTTCAGACAGAAACTCATATTTTATTGAATTTACAGAGCAATTGCATCCCTTTACCACGTTTAAACAATGGCTCTGGGGCCCGGCAATGAGAGGTTCGTACTATCTAAGCATAGGCGGTCTTTCAGCTGTTGTTTTCTAGCTATTTTTCAGGTAATACAGGTGTTTAATCATACTTTGGTTGTTTATATTTTGTTTTTTATCATTATTGATTATTATAGTCCTTTCTATCTAAGAGTTTTTCTTTTTTGTTTTTCAGTGTTGCAACACTTTCCTTTTGTGAAAGTTGCTCCTCAAGATAATGCTTTTTGTTTTCTGTAAAAGATGGCTTTGCCTGTCCGTCAGCACTTTTTTTGTCACCCTCACATCTTGAAAACTACTGAGGCTAGAGGGCTGTAAATTGTCATGTTTATCATCCACTCTCCAATCACCAAACATATCAAATTGCAGCCCTCTATCCTCGGTAGGTTTTTATTTTACTTAAGGTTAAATTTAGCCATGATTGGGTCTGGCAACGGTGTAGGGAAGGACACCACCGGGTCATGGCTGAAAATTTCATGGGGCTCGGCTCCTACAGTATTACATGCTGTGCAGAAAACTCGATTACGTCGAAGAAACTTCGACGCATTTTTTACTTGCTTATAGTTGGCCAGATATGCAAATAGGTATTTAACTTACAAAATGAGAGAAACAAAACAATATTCCAAATAACTTTCCAAAAATTTGCCATTCTAAGGCTTTAACAGTTGCAATTTAATTGCATACATATCTGTATACAAATTCCCAATTACAGTGAATCCGGAAGCAAAAGGTTCAAGATTCTAAATGGGGAGCAATTACCGTAACATAGTCTGCAA
The DNA here is from genome assembly GCF_015104395.2 of Macrobrachium nipponense. Lineage (NCBI taxonomy): Eukaryota > Metazoa > Arthropoda > Malacostraca > Decapoda > Palaemonidae > Macrobrachium > Macrobrachium nipponense. The sequence goes on along the minus strand of NC_061097.1, from coordinate 65,125,263 downwards.
TAATAAAGAGAGAGAGAAAAAAAAAAAGGAAAGGCCCAAACCGCCACCGCTTACAACCAAAACAACCCGCGCTTGGTTGGTGACTAGTAACTTTTTCAATGCGCCCCCCCCCCCCCCCCCCCCCCCCCCCCCCCCCCCCCCCCCCCCCCCCCCCCCCCCCCCCCCCCCCCCCCATGCCCCCCTTGCTTTCCTTTTTCTCCATTATAATGAATGCTTATGGTCATATTTATGCATGGCATTAATATACTCCGTCTCTCACTCTCTTGCTTTGCATGTGAGTCGACTTTAAGGGCTGTTCCTTATGAATACTTATTAGCTATAGTTGAGTGATTCTTGAAAACTGGATGCTGTGGCACTCCTGACAGTGCCCAGGGGTGCGTAAGATTGTCATGAATATTTGTAGAAAAAAAAATCAGAAGTCTTCATACAATTATTATCAGTGCGTCTATTTTTTTCACAAAAGTTCATCGAATCGCTCTATCCGAGACAAAATTCATGACAATTTTGCGGCACCCAGTTTGAGAATTCGCTGGGGTATAGCTAATAAAGATTCATAAATAACAACCTTTAAAGTCGACTCACATGCAAAGTATAATAATAACAAACGCATAAATTTGGCCATTAGCATTATCATAAATAGGAGAAATAGAGCATGGCGCCTAAAAAAGTACTATCAAAACTAAAGGGGCTGTTTTGGTTGTAGGGTGCTTTTGTCCAAATCTTTTTGTTTTAGTTATTGAAGACTATGAAACTGCAATGTTATGGTTATTGCTGCTCATTTAAAATCCTGAACCTTTTACTTTCGGGTTAATTTGGATCATGTAAACAGATATGCAAGTAATTAGATTCCTTCATGACATATTATACATATTATATTCATGCGATATGGTGGGATGGTGAAGAAGGGGTCCCACGGTAATGATTATTTTAGTTATGGTGCCATCACTCAAAAAAGATTGAGAGTCACTGCTACAGTCTAAATAACTATTACTATTACTGTGTAAAAGAAACTGTTACTTTAAATAACCTTATCCGCTTAAACCATAAAGATCAAAGTGGAACCCATACTCCAATAGTGATAGATAAAAAAATCCAAAGAATTTAGAACTATAGTCATTTGATTCAGAGAAACTTATCAATGCTATTTATCCTTTCAACAACATTGGGTGATTTTTACAGTCCTTTAAAAGGAAAGCTTGAGAGTAAAGGTAACATGATAACCTGTTATCAGACTTTCGTAATCGCGAAAGATACTGTTTGTTAGGCAGTGAATCAAGCAATTTGAGGACAGTGTGGGATCATCCACCCCACAAAGGGTACATAACTTACTACAAAGGATTTAGTACGACAAATTTAGAAAGAGTCTCTGGCCGCTTTCTTGAGTATATACGTAGTTGCCGCGTCTTCCTCGTCATTTAAATCCTGCCCTTATAAACAAAAGCCGTTGAATTCCGGGTTCAACCTTCTAGCTTGACGTTTTCATAGGGTCTATGCATATCTAAGTGTATAAGTACTACAGCATGCTTATAATGAATGTTTCATTTCTATATAGTTTTGTAATTTTATATAATTTCAAAATATGAAAAATTACTACGAAAATGTGAAAAATATCAGACCTACAATATTTAAATCAGGTGTGTCTTCTAATCTTAAAACTATTCATTTTTATTTTCCATAGAAATATATCTTTGAGGTTATGCATTTCCATTTTCTTATTGTCTCTCATTTGCTGTATTCAAACGTGTTTCTTTGTCAAAACTGTAAGAAATGAATTTTTGCTCCATATATTTAAAATTTTCCTTAACTACAATGAAATTTTGTCAAATATAGGGATTTTCTTTATAATTCAAAAATTTAGTAGCATTCCATAAAGAACATTTATCAAATGGGTCTCCGAGTGTTAAATGTTGATCTAGTGATAGCGCTTTAAGAATGACATCTTCAGAAAACAATCCTCAGTTTTTCGTGGGTTAAGCAGTTTAACAGCTCCACAAATTAACTGCCTGAAGTTGACAAGAAAATTAGCAGATTCGTCAAAACGTATACCATGTTTTTAGGTTTACTGTTTAAATTTCAAAAGAAAATAGTGATGATAATTTAAAAAACGGACGCAATTTCAGCGAATCATACATATGCCAAACACTACCATTTCTTGATTTATCTGGTCAAAATGATGAACATCTGATACTGGATATTAATGATACGTATGGCAACAGAGCAGTCCGACTTTAATCAACGGTTAGTCCTTCTTCCATTTGGGTCATATTACATTTGGGGAAGCACATACCTGCAACTTCCAGTACTGTTTTACAATCATAACAGTATATTTTATGTACGAAAAATATTAATGATGTTCAACAAAGCGCTAAAATAATATGAACTACCCCGACTCCCAGTTACTGTCAAAGTTGTGCTCAATATGTAACTCGTTGGCTTCAAAAGTCATCACAGGTAGTACTTAGTTACCCCTCCGATTGGCTGTTAGAAAAAAGTATACAAGTCCAGTTTGCGGGAATTTTTATTTGATTCGAACGAATCCACCCCTTGGATTTTTCAAAGAGTTTTCGAGGATCGTTATCTAGGGCTATTATTTCTTGGGGGTCATTATCCTTAGGATATTTACAATCTTTTGTTTATGCTTTTGTGGTAATCCCCAAGGACTTTCATTAAACACACCTCAAGGGTGAATATATACAGGGTTAATATTTGTAGGGGCCTTCAACAACATTATGATGGCCTGTAGGTCTTGCAGCATGTCGTATGAGTTATTCTTTGGAACACGTATGTTTTAATGCAATCAAGTGAATAATAAAAACACAAATGTTCAAACGAGCAAAGAGAAACGATTATGTAGCGACAGATTATAGTAAGAAGGGTAAAACTTTTCGAATGCTCATTTGGCGATAATTTCCTTGTCATGAAACCGATATTTTTTATTTGGTTATTTACATTTCTGAAATTATAAATGAGTGTTAATTCTCTATATTCACACAATATTTTTGTATTAAACTATTTTTCGAACTATTTTACTGCGCTTATCCTATGCGTTTTATTTCTCATTGACTTTTGCCAACATCTACAGTATGCTTCTCTTTTATTTTGCTTATTTTATGGAGCATTAGAAAAAAACTGATTTCTAATATTTCTTTACGACCTCATGAGATAAATTTTCATGTTTCACCCATCATCATTAATCATTCTTTTCTCCTTCTTTGCTGCCCATTTCCCTATTTTTCTTCCTTATTATCCTACTCCTCTTCTTTCTGTTTCTGTATTTCCCCACGAAATGACATTACAAAGTTAGTCGGCGTCAAAAGAATTTAGTCGACCTTTACAATGGGTCCCTTCTCTAACCTTTTCTAAAATGTTCTTCCACCACGATATCAAGCACATTTTTCTTTTAGGATAAATTGATCCCTTAAAAGCGCTATGTCACAGTAAAAAAGTCGGGATAATTTCCAGCAGACTGTATGACACACTTTCTTACGTCACACCTCTATCTCTTCAGTCATAGATTTTAACCACATTTCCTAAAATTGCAAAAATTTGCCCTTTGGACCCCAAGCACTCTTCCCCATTAAACGTTTGTCAGTTAGACCCGTATACTTCAACTTGCCAAGCACGTTAAATAGCACACAAAAGGTCCAGATGAACAATGATTGTCCTTTACTAATCTTATTAATAGGATGCAAAACTTATAGTACATCGAAAAAAGTAGGATGGCATAATAAATAGTGATTCTTATTCTAGTACGATTCGTCTCGTGTTCAAAATGTTTATTATTTCGGATAAATAGTTAATTTATCTCAGTAAGATATGAAGCTTTGCTTGAGAGAATTATTGAAGTTACTAAACTCTAGTTGCCTAAAATCTAACTTCAATAAAACTTTTTCTTTTTCTTAACATTTATCTCTCTTTTGGTCAAACCTGTTGTGATCCACTGTTTCTCAGCGTGCAATTTTCTAACAATGTTGCGTGAGATAAAAAAAAAAAGCTATTCATAAATACAATCTGTTCTTTAATGGACAACTAGCAATGAAGAGAAGAGAAGGTGTTCGCCTTTAAAGAAATGAAAGTTAATCAGAAAAGCATAGCGCTTTAAACAGTGTTTTCGTATATGAAGGTTCAATGGGGAAGAAAATTGACAACGAAGGGTTGCTTGTTATTCGAAACTTTGAAAAAAAATAACGATATTTGTATACAACAATAACCTGTTATACTAACATTTCCCCATTTGCTTTCTGTATCTGTATCTAGCGGCACTCACCTTCGCTTAGCATATCACACAGGCTGGATAAACATTGAACATCTTTGTTTTCCAGTTCGATTCGCGAGATGAATCCCGCTTCGAATTATTTTTTTTTCAACATTTTGGCAGACGTTTGATGCGCAGCCTCCAAGAGAGGTTGTATTTTGTTTCGGCACCCCTTTCCCGTTTCCTCGTTCTATTAATAGATCTCATTCTTCTGCCTTTTGTCGCATTCCAATACATTTTCAAGTCGTCCCCTCTAAAATTTTCGGTTTGTTTACTTTAATAAAATTCTTGCATCACTTTGCTACAATTCTATATTTCTACAACATCTGCTGTTGTAGTTATTGAATGAGCAATCTTTTTCCACATTTTGTTTTGAGTGGTGTTTTCAGTGTTCTGTCCTCTGACCTGTGACCTTCAGCCTATTTTTTTTCTTACGGACGATTCCGTTGAGATTTTACAACGAATATCGAACCAATAATCTGAATTTGAATGCAATATCTGAAGAGAAGGAAAGTATGTTTTCCTCGATAGAATGGAATGAAATTGCACTTGTCCTTTCGCAGGTTATTTATTTTGGATTCCATTCTACTTTCCTTTCAGATATTATGCTTTACCATACTGAACCAAATTCAGGAATTCTCTCAGTCATTCAAGTGTCAGGTGCAGTGGCACTAAGAGCAGTTAACTCACAGGCCGAGGGACCAGGATTCAATTCTGGAAACCGAGGAGGAGGAGGTGGGACGTAAGCAGTGATTAAAAAAACTTGGTTGTTAATTAATTGATAAATGTGGGTCGCTACTAAAATGAGGACTAGAGAGGAGAAAGAATAATCATCAGACATCAGAGACCATTACTCGGTCAAAATCTAATCGTCATATACGAGGGTGAAACCATTCCTAAGATATTGATAAGAAATGCGACCACTCTCTCCCTCGCTTCCAACAGGTTCAGGCTCCTGTGGGATAGCGTCAGTCTTTTGTTTTTCAAAAGAAATTTTAAGTTATTTTCGAACAACGAGTGCACACTTCTCCTGCACCCCGGGGTTTCTCTTCATATACATTCGTTGCTCGAAAAATATTGAATGTGTTTGACAGATGTGACACATGTCGGAGATTGCTATATATATATATATATATATATATATATATATATATATATATATATATATATATATATATATATATACTACATTTGCCGCTGTGCCGAATGGAGATACGGAGTAAAATAGAAAGTTAAAATAAAATAGCGAGGCACAGTCAGTCATCAGTCAGACGTCAAGAGGTGAGCAGAGAGAGAGAGAGAGAGAGTGTGCCTGAGTAATTTATGATAACTGTACTAACCTCCGTCAGCCAATTGTATTTTAACATTAATTGGAACAAAATGTAATTACTTGTAACTTTCAGTTGCAGCTACAACAATAGAATTAAGAAAGTTAATCCCTGATACTTTATTTATTGCCGACAACATTATAGCTAATAAATTTATATGCTGTTACTCTATTTGTAGAGATATAAGTTCACTCCGCTTAATTTAGTGTAAAGTCTATTCCTTAATTTTCACATATTTCGAAGTATGAGCATCAGAACAAGAGACTGGCCATTCCAGAATCTGTTTTACTGTTGCTTTACTCTTCCTCTAACTTACAGCGAAACTAACAGAGAAAAAGAAGCGGTCTGATATCAGCTGATACTATTAATGGGTGAAACTGTTCTGGTCGAAGACGTGTGCCTGATGGTCATAGCCGCTGTTATTACAAAAGTCATTTCTAATGAGCTCTCTGACATAATCTCCAATGATTCCTTATCATGTATCACCATAAGCTTTACATTTCTATTAGAATAATAGAAATGTAAAGATGTGAGGGTAGACTTTTTCTGTCTACCCTCACATCTTGAAAACCACTGAGGTTAGAGGGCTGCAAATTGGTATGTTGGTCATCCACCCTCCAATCATCAAACATAACAAATTGCAGCCTAATAGCATCAGTAGTAGTTATTCTTATTTAAGTTTAAAGTTAGCTATGATCTTGCGTCTGCCACCGCTATAGGTGCCAATAACACAAGCCACCACCGAACCGTGGCTGAGAGTTTCATACAGTAACATACGCTGTACAGAAAACTCGATTGTGCCGACTTCAGCGCATTTTATATTAGTTTTCTTGAGTAATTGTTTATACTTTACAACTTATATTTATACATATGGTTAATTTCACCAGTCACCAGTAAGGATTATAATTATTAGCCATTAACAGAGTCGCTCCAGATTTAGTCTCAATAGACAGACAAACACACAAACAGACAGGCTGACGAAGCAAACCAAAACCAGACTAACTCTCTGGCTGGAGATGAAAAGCTGTATCATTTTATTAATTTGTTCATTCACCAGCTCCCTTCCAATGGCCCAAAGGTCTCAGCATAATCAAGACCGTTGTAATTCTAAACGAAACAAACAGAGAAACAACTAAGCTGTTACACATCAATGCAAATATCAATTGCATAAAAAGAGGAGGGTAATAATATAAAGCTTATTCATCTAGAAATAGAAGGGAAGCTGTTATTGCTAGGGAGTATTGTCCTAATTTCTCTTAATATAATAACCACGGCTGAGTTTCAGCATTGAGAAAGGGTTGCCCTTAATGAAAATCGACACTGAAACATTGTATTGGCAATTTGTATCCTCTTGATATTTCAAAATTATTCCAAAGGTAATAGGTGTACGCTAGCAAGGAAATAAAACTCTCTCTCTCTCTCTCTCTCTCTCTCTCTCTCTCTCTCTCTCTCTCTCTCTCTCCTGATATTTCACTATGAATTCTATCCAACGTCTGTAATTCCGTCTTTCTGGCCAATCTTTGCGCTTCTTATGTCTTTATTCTCTATTATTTCGCATTCTCCACGGCAATGTCTAATCCCCATCCCCCCGCTCACCCCATTGAATATCCCTCTCCAGTTTTAATGCAAAAGAACACCTTTGATTCTCTCCTTCTTAGCGATTTTTTACTACTGTTTATAATATGTACTTTTTATGAGCGACCTCTTCGTATCAGGGTCCATATACCCAACAAATTCTACTTGCTGAAATTACCTCATAATTTTTGTATCAAAAAGTCAACAAAAAGAGAAAAAACGTTGTAATATTACTGACCTCCACTTCAAAACAGACTAAAATTCATTATCGACTATTCTCTTTCACATCTCAACACATATCAAAAAGATATACAAAGAGGGCAGTAACGGAAAAGATACTTGTGTTTTGGCCTTCGCTGATTATTCCTTCTTGGGGGACTTTAAAATTATAACATTGTCTTTTCCAGGGCGTTGGCTTACCATTATATATATATTTTTTCAGTTTTCCTTCAGCTTCCGCTTTCGTATTCCGCCTTCATCCAGAGTGGGTGCTGTGGCTCTAGTTAAGTAGATCCGTGGATCATTCCCTGTCTACCGCCAACTTTTTAGTGTAGGGACAATGCCGAAAGCTTCACTTCTTTAAGTTTATTAATTGTCTGTTTTTCTTGGGCCATGACTGATTATTAATGGAGGATTGCCCTAAACAAACTTGAAACTGTGAACAAAACTGAACAAGTAACAAAATACATGAAAATACTAAAACTCAAAACAGTATCTCTCGGCAGCGGAGAGACTGACGGACGGACTGACAGAAGGAAGGCAGCAGAACCGCTGACGAAAGCTACTATTTTGAATTTTACTCATTGACATTAATGTGGTTATTATTTTTTCCCATTGATCACTATCACTAATAGTACCTATTGATTAAATTTGACGAATTTCAAAACACGAATTTTTATATTGTGTTGTTGTTTTCCTTAGGGCTATTATTTATTCAATATTCCTTTTAGTGTGTTATTATACGAACGAGGTTAACATTAACAGATTTTTACAATGATTTTAACATTGGTCCTCAGAAGTAGTTATAAATAAGCCTCTCTCAAGGGACGACGACATCAGTATCTGCAAGAAAGACCGTTCCACAGTGCTATAGATTACACGGAAATTTGTAACATGCAACTGTCAGGAGTTATTAGTAAAAGCTTTTATTTCCTTTTTGTTGCATTATTTCGCATTTCGTATTTCAGCTTCTCTGAATGAACATTACCCTGTTCCTTTGTCAGGTCCACGAACGTCCTGCCTTCAAGGTCATTAAAACGGCTCGCTAAGCGGTTGAATGCGGCATTTGCTCCCATCGCGATACAGCGGATGCTTTACGAATGGGTAAGATGAGAGAATTTCGAGAACAACTTTGCCTTTTGTAGTTCAATTTCTCATTTCTCTTTTCCCATTTTCGTTTATATTGTATCTTTTCATTAAGATCGGTTTTCTTCATTATTTATTATGATATTATGTAATTGTCCTACTATGTTATTCTTTTTCTCCATTTACGTAGCTTTTTATAGCTTTGGCCATGTGGCCACACTTACAAAGAGGTAGGTTGATAGATCTCTAGTAACAGGGGTGAGGTAATAACGCTTTTGAGATGCTTATATAATACCATCTCTTTATCCATGAACTCACCGATATTGCTCCATAGGTACATTTATTATTACTAATGTTTTTGTTTATATAGTTCTAATTTGGTTACATATGATTCCAGTTAGAATTCTGTGCCTATCCCCTTTTGTATCACTTACCTCCACTCTTCCTTTGCCTTCTATTTCTCTTTGGCCTTACATTCATGTACATTCTTCCATTGTTGTTTGGTTCTCTTTTTTTTTACTGTTGATATTGGATTTATGAAAACTCATAACGATTGTCTTGGGAAATATACCGATCATCTCCTCCTCGTCATTCATCTTCCGTTTCTCCTTTTTCTACCGATCCTTATCGTCCATCTTTCCGTTCCCCCATCTTCCTCTTCCTCCGTTTCTCCATTGTATGTTATCAGAAAGCTTCCTCTCGTCAAAAGTATTCTTATTTGACCTTTTCAGATAACGACTCCTTTAACAAAACAAAGAACTGTGAAGGTTGTTAACGGCTTACAATTTTTTAGGAAGGAGCGAGTGTTGGTGGAACGCAGAATGACCACGATTCTCGGTATTTATTGGCGCATGCCATTTGAAATACCAATAACATTAAAGACTAAGATAGAGGTAGAGAAACAATCGGACAAGGAAGAGAAAAAGTATATAATTCGGGAACTAATGGATCTTTTCTACTCTATTATTCCTACAAAAACGATCCATTTTTGTATAAATAAATCTTTAACTCAACAAAATCGTCTATATTTATTGGCGTATAAAATATCTTTATGGAAAATTGAATCGTATAAATAATTATTCTCTATGACCTTTTTTATATTGAAAATTAACTTTCTTGGCAAATTGCCAGAGGAATTGTTTTCACTCAGATTCAAAGAACAGTGAAAAATTCTGGTTCCGGAGGAGAAGGAATATCATCCATCAAGAAGGAATCTTTTATTGCTTTTACCTGTTTAGTAGTTCAGTTGTTGTCAGGTTACAATTAACAGTGCTGCAAGATTTCATAGTTGCTCGCAGACTTCCTTTAGTGGTCCATTTGTTGTTTGTTGTTTTGCTTTGGTCAGTTTCTTTCTTTTTCCCATTATAGTTTAGGGAACTTCTCATTATACATTTATGGGTATTCATGCTGGAATTTTTTAGTGTCGCTCGTAGTTATTATTTTGGAAAACTTGGACAAGACCTTTCGATCCCTTCTTGATGAGCCTGAAAATGATCCTTATGGAAGTGTCCGGTGTGAGAATAGTCTTATCCTTTGAGACTAGATCTCCCCCCCCCCCCCCCCCCCCCCCCCCCCCCCTCTCATCCCCGCCCCGCTCCAAATATTGAAGTAGTGATATGTCCTGGTAAGGATCAATTTGCTTTTATATTATGAATAACCTCATTATATTATTGATATATACCATAGATTCGGCATAAGGAGAAAGCAAATTACTATGGTTTATGAAAAGGGATCCAAATTATATCATAACCCTATTGTGTTCTAAGGCCGTGAGCAATTTTGACAGAATAAATGCCGACATTCCTTTTAACTTCACTAAATAAATCTGGTTACATCCAGAAATAATTCTGAGTAAAACTAGTACTTTGGGACATGTCGAAAATAATCAAAATAACATTAATAGTTAGTTTTCGCAACATTCTTAGGCAGTCTCAGGCAAGTCATATCTAAGTCAAGTCACAGAAGTGTAATATTATAATTTTCGTGATACAACCTGAGACACATTTCTAAATTAGTAAAGATTCTACGAGAGCCCCTTTGTCCCCTGACTGCAACCACCTTTTAGCCTTTTTCTTTCCCTCCCTCGACGCTCTTTTCTTCCATCTTACAGTTCAGCCACTCCAACAACCCCTATTTGCACTTTCTTCAGTCATAGCTAATAGTGTTCCAGTGTTTTGCTCCTATGGCCAAATTTTAATATATCAAATCAAAATAATAAAATATTTGGCATAATTTTTTATCAATATAGTCTTTAGAAATGCAGGTTTTTGTTAAAGAAAAATTCTGCCTAACAATTTTTAAATTACCAAGCCAGATCCGATTCACTGTTTTTTAACACATTATCCAAATAAACAAGTTCCAGTTTTTTTTTAATGTTTTTATTCATGCCAGATCGGATACATTTATTTCTAGTTATTCATCGAGAAGGTTCCATTTGGACAGTTCAGGCGCCTTAGAATCGACGTTGCTATAACAAGTTCTGGTATCTTCACTAGTAACTGCAGGCCACCTTCAGTCCCTCAAGTCTTACAACGCCGTTTAATCGGTTGGCTTCCTCTGATATAACTCGGATCTCACGGTCTAAGAGCATTAAGGCCCTCAGCTATTCGTTGTGTTCGCCTGATGAATTTCATTGGTACCGTGATAATCACTGCAATGTCTGAATGCAGAGTTTGCTCACTTCCACCGGGGATGGGGGGGTGGGGGGTGGGATTCATACCGAAATGTCCCGTGTAATGAGTCGCTTTATCGCTTAAAGCTGGATAGAGAGTGTGATATTCACTGAAGAGAATATTGATTCTAGTAATTAATTATGAACTGATTTGCGAGATAGATATGTATATATATGATATATATATACATATATATACATATATGTATATATATGTATATATATATATATATATATATATATATATATATATATATATATATATCATATATATACATATATATAGTATATATATATATATATACATATATATATATATATATATATATATATATATATATATATATATATATATATGATATATAGTATATATATATATATATATATATATTATATATATATATATATATATATATATATGTATATATATATATATATATATATATATCTATATATATATATATATATATAATATCAACGTACCCTAAGCCCTACTGAGGCCCTTCAACCCCTCCTCCTGATTGGGGCCCTCATCGGGCATGGCGACTATTGGAGCAACATCGTCATCTGGCACCTGAGGGAAGTGTCTAAAGAACTGAGAGAACGTGAGGACACCTCCGTCCACAGGGCTGTCAAGACCGCCTCGTATATTCTCCTCGACACCGAAGAATACCATAGGAAGCTAGACAAGATCCCTTCGAACAGCACCAAGTTTTTACAGATTACGAAGAACCGGTTGATGTCATAAAATGTAAGACTAACAGAATTTTTGAAGTTTTATGCAAAACCTACAATCCTGCTCATGCTCATTGATGCACTATATGTGTGTATATTCTTTTGTGATTTCATTTGGCTTTCCATTGAATCAGAAACAACAAAGCATCTAAGCTTATTTACATTATTTCTCACATAGGCATTTGATGTACATATCTGTGGTGTGTGAAACAAATACTATTCCTATATGTACGTTTCGTCATGAAATTTTTCCCAGTACTCCATGTTTGGAAATTACTGACGAAGCGTTTTTTTGTTTAGTTTATGGCTTCCTACCGTTACCTTCTTGCATGTGAATTAAAAGTATCTTTTTTTGAGCTTTATTTAGGAGTTCCATCAACACTTCAACATATAAGCTTTGAAAGTGCAGATATTTTGTTTGAATTAACTGACATTCCTCCAACACTGAACTGAATCAAGCATATGTGCAATGGAAATCACCTTTATATTTTGTTGAATAACTAAATTTCCTTCGCATACTTTATGCAAGAAACATTTGAATAATTTCTCATAATTTTTTTTTTAACTGGAATGTGAAGATTAATTGACCCTTGAGTGTGGGGGATATTTTTTATAAGCTGCAAACATTAATAGTGTAAATGTTAAAAATATCATTAAAATCCATATATCTTTTCTTGGGAAAATTTTTCTTTTCCTTTTCCTTTTCATTGTAGCCAGGAACACAGGGCAATGTCGTCCTCACATCCGTTTTAAATAGGCTGTTGCTGGCATTGCCCGGATGTCAAATTTTGAGCAAATACTGTGATTGAACTTCAACTTTGTTTTCCGATGGTTCATGAAAGGCTTCCGTTTTGAAAGATTGTAGAGAGAGAGAGAGAGAGAGAGAGAGAGAGAGAGAGAGAGACTGGGGGCAGGGATAGGCTGGAGAGGTCGGAGCAATGTGGAGAAGAGTAAGTGACTGGAAGTAAACTCCAATTTGTAGAATTCGAGTAATTATAACTTTCATTCCGACAAGCTAGTTTCTGTCAAGTGGATGGATTATTAGAGGGAAAAAGTAATATTTGCATGGATGAGCAGATAAAAGGGATATAAATCAGATTTAAATCCCATTAGTTAATTAAGTATCGAAGAAACCACTGACTGAAATACATATTTTGAATAGAGGGAATTTATATTATAAAAAAGTTAAATACGTCGGGATCTCCTGCCTCATTCTGGTTTTATTCTAATTTAACTATGATTTTCCTTTCTTCTTGGCGTCAAGTTTTATTTCACAGTTCCAAATTGCTATAATTTATCTTTGGTATTCTTTTATTATCTCTTTTCCTCTCTTCCTGAATCTCCAATATTCTTCTTTTGCAGGTGTTTACATATTGCTTTATGAGAATTTCGATCACTGCCATGTCTAATTCAGCTTTCCGACTGAAAGAGTGAGGACCAAGAAAGAAATTACTGAAGAGCTGCTAAAGAAAAATCTACAAAACCTCCGTCAAAAAAATGATTTAGATAATTTCAAATTTTATCCTACTTGGATTTTCACTTTCAACAAAAGCGAGATTTAGTTACATAGCATAGTATCATGTAGTGCATATTACTATCCAAAATGACCACACACTTTATCAAGCGGTAAATATATACATCGAAATATCCCCGACTTTCGAGGACAGAGAAAATACCATCTACAAATTTTGATTTATTAGGAGAGAAAAATCTTGCTTGAGAGAGATAGCTAAAAGCGAACATTGAATGTGCATGGCTTTTTAGATTTCGTTTCTTTGATTTGAAAAATTAGTGCGGAAAATAAGTTAAAGTTATCTGTTTTATGATAATTATACAATTTTTTTTTTAAGATGCCATGATTATAAATATAGATGATGTTAGGGTTAATTATGGCTCTACATTTGCGGTGTTTACTTGTTTATTGTTATTGGCAAAAATTTTCTGTGTATGTAGTTACAGTATACTGTACAACTATATTCTGGATTATTAAATCATTGGAAAATATACTGTGATTTGCTAATATTAATTGAAATAATTTTGTAGAAGTATCTATACAATACTGTATGAATGTAGCAACGAATTTCTGCTTACCTCTCTACCACCGTCTTTTGGCTAAAATGCACAGAGAGAACTGAGCAAATCCATAACAGAAGATACGAAAGATATGTTTACTAATGAAAACACTTATTTTCCCATAAAAAAATTTAAAATCATAAATGTTCTGTCCAATAGTTGTTTACTGAAAGACAGCGTTCTAGCATTCACATCACTGATTTCGTAGAGTGTTTTGTTAAAGTACTGACATTTGAAAATGTCATCTGCTTTATCTCTCGTGAGATGACCTCAAATTATTCAGAACCAAATTGGATTGACGACGACGATGCATATGATACAGCGAGTGAGGCTGACACCTGCTTTAATAATTCCTCTGTAGATCGATATCCATCTGGAATGTGACGTTTAAGTGCTTATAAAAATATGTTAGAAACTGAATTGTAAAGAGTTAGTCAGGTGAGAGAGAGAGAGAGAGAGAGAGAGAGAGAGAGAGAGAGAGAGAGAGATTTTTTAATCATGAGATGTTCTCAACATTTAATACACCCCCATTATACTGTCTACAGAATAATCAACTGCGCCAACGAAGCTACTGCGCAATTGTCACTTATTTTTCTAATCCTTTTTCTTTGCTGTCCAACCACTCCATCTCCTTTTTCTGTACTATGCACTGGATGGCCCGAAGTGCCCCAGTGCTTGGCTTGACAGCTTAAATTACTTGAATCAAGCTCTCTAAAGGTAAATGCTTTGAGGAAAAGGCTTTACCTTAGTTTCCCATTACCTAACTTCATTATCGTACAGACTAAGATTCAACCCACATACCATAGCAGTTCGCTTTACAGAGCATCACATCTATATTCTGGTGAGGCGTCAGGTTGTCACATCGCCATTACGAGAGGTGTTCCTTTCACAGCGGTTTGTGGAAAGGTTGTTGATATTTGAAGGCTCCACGCGCCATTATCTTCTTATTTCTGAAAGTGAGTGCTGTTCATGTTATGAATATGCTCCCTTATTTATTGTTTGTTTATTTATTTCACATTAATTCGTGAATTTCTGTTATATCCGGAAGAAGCTTTCGTTCGAAAATAATTGCCCAATTATGTTTGCTTATTGAAAATAACAGTTATGAAGTTGGGAATTTCGTTCCGAAGTGTAAATAAAGTTTTTCGTTGAATACTTTGTAACAAAATATCCTTCGCATTTATACCTGAGTGATGGTTCTCATCTTGCATTAATGATAATCTTGTCTTATTGAAGAGTTTCCTCCCTACCCCAACACACGTTCCATTTGGCGCATGAAGAAGGCTTGACGCGTATACTTCAATGGATGTGAAGTTTAACTCCCTCCCCCTCTCCAACCCCCCCCCCCCCCCCGTTAATCTTTCTCTCTCTCTCTCTCTCCTCCGTCTCTCTCTATCTCTCTCTCTCTCTCTCTCTCTCTCTCTCTCTTCGCAGTAATAGAGAGTTCTAATGTCTCTCTATCGTATGTGCTATTTGACGAGTACAGGAGAATGTTTGAAAGACAACGCTTAATTCGTGTAAAGTTAACTTGTTTATCCAATTACCAGCAATATATAACCCTGTTCTGCATGTCCCGGTTCTGCTCTGCTTATTGTTGAAAATCTGAGGTTTGTTGCACTGATACTGTAAGATAAATCTTTGATCTATCGTAACATTACTGCTACAACGCCATGTCTTCATTATTGCGTGTTCGTGTTATCTGTGCTGTGTGGTTTTGGCGAGCATCATCTTTACTGAGTGGTCTTGTAATTAAAGTTTTACTTTAACATCAATCCTAGATATTGGTAATTTTCACATCTTATACCGATTATATTTGTAATTACTGTGACAAGAGTTTTTTTTTTCTTTTTTATTTTAGATCTGAATTATGATTGCTGCCTATTTATAATTATCAACCTCTTCTATTGGGTTTACAACCAAGCGATTCATTGCATCAGAGAAGAAAATTGTATCCTTGTTACGCTTATCTCTAAAACGAATATCACAGTCTCTCTCCAGCTTTGAGGATGGAATACGGTTCATTACAGAGAGACATTTCGGCAGTGAACAAACACCGCATTCAGACAATGCAAGTAGTATTGCTAAGGCACCAATTAAATTCATCAGGCAAACGCAAGGAGTAGATTAGGGCCTTAATGCACCAATGCCTTTCTGTCTTAGTCCGTGAGATGCAGTTTATAACAGATAAAGCCAACTGAAATGCTTTGCTATTTGCTATTCCTTCAGGGGTGCAATTTCACTCTGTTATAATTAGATGGTGTCGTTAGGCTTGAGGGATTGCAGATGAAGAGACCCAGAACTAGTGATAGCAACATCCACTCGAGGGCCCCTAGGCAGTTCAAATGGAACATTCTTGATGAATAGCTACAAATAATTGTATCCGATCTACCATTAATAAAAACATAAAAAACTGAAACTTGCCTATTTGGATGATGTGTTAAAAGAGTTAATGGGACCACATCTGTGGTCAAAATGAATTGGTTGCGTGGAATTTTTCTAAAAAGAAAACAAAGAAAAAACAAAATTTCTAAAAACTAGATTGATGGAGAGTTATTCCAAATATTTTATTGTTTTGAAGTAATATATTACAATTCGGCTAAAAAAGCAAAGTTATGGCTGAAGAAAGTGCAAATAGGGGATATTGGAATGCCTGAACAGCAACATGGAATCAAAGAGTCGAGGGAGGAAAAGTAAAAGGCGAAAAGAGGTTACAGCTAAGGGTGGAAATGACGCTCATAAAATCGTTACTAGTTTAGAAATGTTCCTAAGTTTGTTGCGCGAAAATTATAATTATTACACTTATGGGACTTTTAATTTAGATAAGACTTCCCCGAGATTACTAGTGTCTCGAAAACACTCTTGTAATGTTATTTTGATTATTTTCGACACATTCCAAAGTACTAGTTTTACTCCAAATTATTTCTGGATGTAACCAGATTTATTTAGTGATGTTAAAAGGAAAGTTGGCATTTATTCTGCCAGAATTGCTCTCTGCCTTAGATCACATTAGGGTTATGATATAATTTTAATCCCTTTTCATAAACCATAGTAATTAACGTTCTCCTTTTGCCGAATTTATGGTATATATTGAATTATGATGTATGGTATATATTATAATTTGGATCACTTTTCACAAACCATAGTAATGACCTTTTTTCCTTTTGCTGAATCTATAGTATATATCCCTTTATTTCATAGCTCCTAACCCCCAAAACAAGCCTCTTTTTTCCTAGTTCTTACGCTTCTCCGATGGTATTAAAAAATGGTTATCCTAATTGTATAAACAGTATACTTTGATGATACACTTTTAATTACGATTATTATACTTCGAGGTTATTTATAATATAAAGTCTAATTCATCCTTTCTAGGATATCCTGTGCACTATTTTTTTTAAATTTTATTTTATTTTGGGGGACGGGGGAAGAGGAGGTGTGTTGGGATGATTTAGTCTTAAAGGAAAAGAGTATTTCCACACTGGATACTTCCATAAGGAAGGATCGTAAGGTCTTGTTCCACATTTCTTACAAATTAAGGATTACCGAGTGATACAAAAAAACATTGCAACATGAATACTCATCAATATAAAAACGAGAACTTCAAAAATGATACGAAAGAGAAAAATCTGACCAAAACAAAACAACAAACATCAAATGGCTCACTAAAGGCAGTCAGCGAACAATGATCAAGTCAGGCAGCACTATTAATGACAACCTCACAACAACTAAATTGCTAAACAGGAAATAGCGATAGAAGATTTCAGCTTTGATGAATCATATTGCTTATCTTACAGAACCAGGTTCAAAGTTTAAAAGCGGAACATTGGGAACTTTTGTTCCATGAAGTCCTTAAAACTTTTTAAGGTATGGTTTATAATTAATGAAATTTCTATGAACAATTCAAAAACATTAAACGTGCATTGGGATAATAAATGAAATTGTATTTACTTATCTAAATTCAAATACTAATTGAATATTTTCACCATTAGTTGAATCTGAATGAAAACATTTTCTGTGGTAATTTGTGGAGAAAGGTTGGGTATTAAAATAAATAATGGGCAAGGAGAATAATTTTCTAAATTATTTTTAGTTTTTCCTCGAAATATTTTATGTACTGAGTTTGCAGGAATAATACAGTAGATAAGCGTCATTAGTTCCTGATTTATATACTTTTCTCTTCTATTACCGATTGTTTCTCTGCCTCTTCTTGGTCTTTAATCTTATTAGTATTCCAAATGGCTTATACCAATAAATACCGAGAATCGGGTCATTCTGCGTTGCACCAACACTCTCCCCTTCACAGTTCCTTCTTTTGTTGACAAGGTCATTATTTGAAAAGGTCCAATAAGAATTCTTTAGAAGAGTGGAAGCTTTATGATACAATACTTTGGAGAAACGGAGGAAGAGGAACAGGAGGAATGAAAAGATGGAGGATGAGGGTAGGTAGAATAAGGAGAAACGAAAGATGAATGACGAGGAAGAGATGATCGGTAAATTTCACAAGACTCTCATTATGAATTTTCACAAATCAAATATTCTATTCAACAGAAAAGAAAATACAATATCAGTGGAAGTATGTACATGAATGCAAAGGCCAAAGAGGAATACACGACAAAGGAAGAGTGGAGGTAAGTAATACGAAAGAATAGTAGAAGAATAGTAACTGGAAATATAAATAACTTACTTAGAAGTATAAAAAGAAATAAATTATTAATAATAAATATACCTATGGAGCAGTATCGGTGAGTGCATGAAGGACATATTATCATAAAAACATCTGAAAAGTTATATTTCTTTTCCTTGTTACTAGAAGTCTATCAACCTGTCTGTTTGTATGTGTGACCTTATGGCCACGAAGGGAATTGATGTAAAGGGAGAAAAAGATAACGAAAAGCGGAATGATTATACGTATGCTATTTGAATAAATGATGAAGAAAACAACCCTTAGTGAAAGAGTATAATATAAGCGAAAGGGGAATAAGAAAAAGATAATAAAAAGAGATTTGAAACACCGAAAGGAAACATTGTTCTAGGAATGTACTCCCGCTTATCCATTCTTAATGCGTCTGCTATCTCGTGGCGGAAGCACACGCTGCTGCATTGAGGGGATTAAAAGCGAAGTTTGAATGACTTATTCGCGGAATCAACAAAGGAACCGGATAATGTTCTTTCATATGAAGCTAAAATGGGAAATGCGAAGTGAGGCAGTGAAAAGGAAGCGGAATGAACAATTCTCAAACGCTTTCAGTGCTTGCTGCAGATTTCCGGTTTACTACCACCGTGGAACGGCCTTTCCAGCAGAGTTACGGATGCTGCTACTCCAGCAGAAAAGCTTTTGTATAACTGCTTCTTAATGTCATGTACAATTTTGATCTGGTAGGATCAAGAAGTTCTCGAGAGGAATACCCACTGTAGTATCTGCAGAATGAGAAGATCTCTGCAACTTATTGAGAGACGAACATGATACTAAGTGGCAGAGCTGATTTGCCTCAGATTTGAAATAAGATAATACAGCGTAAAAGTTATCAAGTACACCAAACCAAGAAGATGGTGCTCATCTGTTGTCTTTAGTCATTCATGGTAGGTTATTCTGCGTTACTGAAATATATCAAAGCAATAGGCATCAACAGCAGGTCAAAACGTAAATACTTCACATCTTAAAAGTAGATCGTGCAATAATGGTTCATTGCAGTAAACATAATTATGAAAGATTAAAGTAAAAAGTATTTGAAAAGAATGGTCGATCCTAAGTATAATAATTTTTTTTGTTCATATTTTGATTATACATATGTTACTTAAGACATTTATATATTAACTACGTGAGATTTCTCTTTTTTGTTTAATTGTTCCTTGATACAAGGAAAGCATATTAGAATGCCAAACGGACGAGGTTTAAACCCAAACAAGAAAAGCGTTGCAGATTTCTAGTGAAGTATCGATCTCTACGTCGAAAAAGGTCAGATGAAGAGAAACAGTAAACGACAGTGTGAAAGAAGGCAGGTCCTTCAATAACGAGTGTAATTAACTTGATGCAAACTGATCAGTGACTAAAGTGAAATATGAGATAGTCCCAAAACTAGGAAACCTTTCCTTTTACTGATTTTGAAAATGGTCATATAATCGGGAACTGCTGGTAGGTGAATTTGCCTTGCAAAAGCTATATTTAGCGCTAAAGTTTGAAAACAACCTTATATTCAGTTACCCTCACTCACAAACAACCGTTAAAAGCTTGAGCAAACATTGTCTATCCGGTGTCCTATAAAATCTAAGAGGAATGTCACGAAACAGTTTTGAGAAAGTAAGTTGATGGTTGATTTCAGAATTTTTCTTTCACTATTAAAATGGTAAGGCAGATTACTCCCGTTAATAATCAATCTAAATTAAAGATTACTTTGGAACAAAAAGTACAGCAATCATATATTTTCAATAAATTAAGGGAATGTGTACCTATATGTCACCAGTTCGTAAATACAATGATGTTTATTATGAAGAAATGGGGAATGTAACGAGCTATAGAAACTATTATGATAATTGATACAGGGAGAACATTACTCTTTGCTGACCATAACATTCCATATGATTTACAATTTTCAAGAAATTCGTTGCTTTTGCAGTCATAGATGATTGCAGAAGAGACCCGATGGATCTGATGAACGTTTCCTTGTGATGAAGTTGAAAAAGCAAAAGGACGACTTCTCATTTAAGAAGTCAGGGTGTCCTTTGCAAACTATCGTGTCCCATTGGGAACTGAGTGTGGCTCTGATGACTTGCAATTATTTACATTGATAATGAAAGGGTGTAGAATTGGTTGGAAGAGATTTTGGAATAACTTCATTGATTGAATTTTTTCGTTTAGGATTTCTGTATCGGTCAATTATCTTTTCTAAGAAAAAAAGACGAAAATTATAATATTTTCTCGAAAAAAATGGTTTTGATTCAAGAATACTGCTCTCATTTAATAAAAAAAAGAGAAAAAAAAAGAAGGCACGAATAGTCTATGGAACTGCTGAGGTAGGGGCAGTCTCACCCTCCTTCTCTCTCTTAACAGAAAGCAAGAGGATAATCTCCATTAAGCGAGCAACCTTTTTCTAAAATATAGTTAAATAATTGCAGAACCGTTAATAACTCCTATATCAGCAAAAAATTACGAAATAGGGGATTTCCTTCTTCCTGTTTTTATTATACATGCTCTTAGTTCTAATTAATTTGCATTTCCATTCAAAATAATTTTGACATTAACATTTTGGAGATCAGAAATCGAAAGCTTCAGAAACTCGAATTTTGGATATTCGTGCTCATGTTTGAAGTTCAAAATACATTTGCCCCTGATTAACCTCTCAATCAAGTAATGTTATTCTCTCTCTCTCTCTCTCTCTCTCTCTCTCTCTCTCTCTCTCTCTCTCTCTCTCTCTCTCTCAATCTAATTTCGCATTAAAACTTGATTTTTGAGAAAATGGAGGAAATAACTTACGTTCTAATGATCGAACTCGTTCATGCAGTTTATGAAACGTTTATGTAATTAGGGCTTTTTAACTCTAAAATACTTTTGCCGCCACTCCGCAGATATTATCGAACACTATTCGGGATTTCTTTCATCTAGTTCTTTTAGGAATCGGGAATAACCACTGCGAAAATAAACCAGCGAATTTGTACGTCTTCGCTTGTCGTTTCACAAGCAATATATGCGATTATATACCTCTCTCTCTCTCTCTCTCTCTCTCTCTCTATAAATATGTACACATATACAGCGCCCCCCCCCCTCCCCCCATCTACAGCATGAACTAAAATTGATATGGACAAAAACAAAAGTAATACAGAACAGGTATTTATTTAAGTTTCTCTCTGAGTATTTAATATTTAGTGTAGCCTCCATCTGCCTGTACCACAGCCTGCATTCTTGAGGGATATGATTTCAGTAAATCGCAAAAAAGCTGAGACTCAAACTCAATTTCCCTGAGCACTTCGGTCACCTCTCTCCGCAGGTCGTCGAGGCATGGTATACCATCATGTTCACTGTACTCACTTCAACACGATCCTTTAAGATACTGCCAATGTTTTCACATACATTAAGGTCAGGGAAGCTACCTGGAAATTCACTTGACGAGAAGAAATCGATACCACTGTTTCGAAGCAGCGCCTGTGTCTGAAGAGCCTTGAAACATGGTGCCTTATCATGCAAAAATGTAACTACTTCAACAGATAACACATTTTCAGGATCTTTGAGGAAAGGAAATACTCCACTAGTAAGCACAGTTTCTCTGAAGTATTCACCATTTTATGACTGTCTTTTTTCTTTGATGATCCACATTAACCGCTTGGGTGTGAAACAGAGAAAAATTCTCAAACGTTCAGGAAATTTCACAACTTGGCGATAGCACACGTCATTGCTGATGCCATCCAACTTTGCAGCCCAAATAATGTCATTTTTATTATTTGGCTTCCTGATTATGTAAATGGAGAAAGTCAGCTTTATCCCAATTGTTAAGAAATGAACCACGAAACCATATACAGTCTTCTCTCTATTGCTGAGTGATGTTGGGCTTGCTAATAACATAAAATGGCTTAATAACAGATTTTTTCAATTCACAATATACAGCACTATAACTTCTCTTCTTTCCCCTTTTTGTGTCTAGTTCAAGCGCCAATTTACGTAAAGAATTTCTTGGTCAACCCACTGCCTCAGCTATGATGTCTTTTGACTCCTGAGAGAGGACCTCAGGCCTTCCAAGATTCTCACTCTTTTCGCTATGACAGTCATATGGAATTTTGTTCCAGTTTCTTTTAACAAAGGAGTCATCATTTTTAAAGTATTTAGCTATCCAAGAACGTGAAATGAAGGATGCGCCAGCATCCCTGGCCTCTCTGAAGGTTATAGCCCAGATTCAGTCAATCCATCTGATTTCCTCCGAGTCGTTAGCCATGGCAGCATCTAACTCCGTCACTCAGTATGAAAATACAAGAAATGTAAAATGAAAAATAGGTCAATATAAACTTAAGATAATGTACTTGGAGATACGGTATAGCAGAAAATTCATAACATTCCATTTGTTCTGTGGAGGGGCGGGCGGGGGATGGGCCCCTAAATTTCTGAAAGCAACCACCAGTATATATATATTCTATAATATTATAATAATATGTATATATAATATATATATATAATATATAATAATTATATATATATATATTTATATATATATGGGAATAATATCTTATATAATAATATATGTTAATGTATATATATATAATATAAATAATATATCTATATATATATGATATATAATATATATTTAAATATTATGTATATATGTATATATATATATATATATATGTATATATATCTATATATATCTATATATTATATATATATATTAATCTGTATCTAATATTTCTAATATATATATATATATATAAGATCTACTTATATATATTATATAATATATATAAATATATCTATATATATTTATAGATATATATATATATATTATATATATATCTATTAATATATATTATATATATAATATATAATGATATATATATATCTATATTATATATATAAGTATAAATTGTATTATCTATTATATATATAAATATAATAATATATATATATATATATATTAATCTTATATATATAATATATAATAATTATAAAAAAAAATAAAATAAAATTTAATAATATGTATATATAATAATATTTATATAATATATATATATATGTAAAAGATAATGTAAATATACTAATATATGTATATAAATATAATATATAATGGTATATATATATATAATATATAATATATATATATATATATATATATTATATATAATCTATATATATATATATATTAATATATATATATAATTATAGCAGAAACTTCATAACTTTCCTTTTGTTCTGTGGAGGGAGGGAGCCTCTAATTTCGAAACACCTGGTGTACACACACACACATACACACACACACACACACACACACACACACACACACACACACACACACACACACACATATATATATATATATATATATATATATATATATATATATATATATATATATATATATATATATATATATATACATATACCGGGTGTTTCGAAATTAGAGACTCCCCCCCCACCCACAGAACAAATGGAAAGTTATGAAGTTTCTGCTATAGCGTATCGCCAAGTACATTATCTTCAGTTTCTATTAACCTATTTTTCATTTTACATTTCCTGTATTTTCATACTGAGTGAAGGAGTTAGATACTGTCATGGTCCGTGACTTATTTCCAAGCCTCATTTTGAAGGTCGCAACAATTTCACACACTATGATAGTTTAATTTTACATTCAAGAATATTCAAATAAAATTTATTGAAAACATACAAAGTTTTGTCTTACTTTCAATAGCTGTTTTAATATAATTATTTTTCGCAAATATTCTTAAATTTTGTACTTAAATACCTTTTCCTATTCCGTCTAGCTCCAAGGATACCAATTATAGCGGCACTTGGAATTCCATCGTGACACTTCCTCGGTAAGTTCTGCTTCTGCCATCAATAACTTCGTAACAGAAAACAAAGCATCATCGACTTTCAAGATGAAGCAGCTGTTTCATGCAAATTTCCAACAAAAGTTATGTTTTCATTAACATTCTGAAGATCAGTTTGTTTCATGACATTGTCCACTGACATGAAGATTCATTTATTGTTTTAATATTTCAAAACATGGGCCTTATCGCCATATATTTTCGTCAATCTCTCTCTCTCTCTCTCTCATAACTGACGTAAGCATTGCTCACTTTTGCAACTTGATTCGACAGTTGATTGACAGACGTGGCAACAATTCTTTTCTCTGGAGACATCTGTTACGAGGAAGAGTCACCACTTGTCTAGTCTAAATTCTTCGTAATAAACTTGAATTTAAGGGTTAAATAAGCCGAGTTTTAAGAATGTTTTTTGTATTATAACCTTTCACACATAAGAACTGCTCGTAAAGGTCCATTATCAATGTCAAACATGATTCCTTTATCCAGACATCTATAACTGATGTGCGACACCTCTGTTTTATTCACTGCCATGCATGGCAGGAAACTGAAGTTTTCTAGCACAACACCACTTCTCGGATATATTTGTGGATACTTTCTGCGGTCAGTCTTCCCTAACTTGCGCGCCTCAGTGACGTGGTTGGTATAGTGTTTGCGTCCCACCTCGGTAGTCACGAGTTCGATTCTCGGTCATTCCATTGAGGAGCGAGAGATGTGTATTTCTGGTGATAGAAGTTCACTCTGGACGTGGTTCGGAAGTCACGTAAAGCCATTGGTCCCCGTTGCTGAATAACCACTGGTTCCGTGCAACGTAAAAACACCAAAACAAACAAACAAACAAACTTCCCTAACTTACGTTACATTAAAGTTCTTCATACATTTCTCTTTTCTTTGTAATAGGCCATTGCATAATAACAGGAACTTTAAAAAAATAATGTTTTGAATCTGAAATAGTGATAAAAGTTTATATATATATATATATATATATATATATATATATATATATATATATATATATCTATGTATAATATATATATAAAACTTAACACTTAGAAAATAGAGAGAATAGATTTTTAACACAAATATTCCTGGGCTTAATTCATTTCAAGTACATACGTAGATGATATAAAGTAAGTCACTGTTTTCGATAGAACTTTTTTTTGGAACGTAACTTCTTGTTTATAGCATCCGAACAAAAATAAACAACTAAAACCGAAAAGTAACATTCAATTCATTTTAATTTTATAGCTTTACTTTTCATAGGAACGATTATTTAAAGAATAGGAACAGATTATTTAAAGAGATGAGACAGAATATTTTTTTAATCTCCGATTCCCAGATTTTCTCCTAATTGGAACTGAAAGTACCCACAAAGATCTGATTCGGGAACTAGCTACTGAAAGGGAGCGTTTATCCCTAACCGGGTGTGTTTATGTTAAAGTAATAATCCACAAAGTCCTATAAAGGGAAATTAGTTACTGTGCCTGATCACTGAAATAGTCAGGAGTGACCAGGATACCACTTTCAAGTTTATTTTCTTATTCCAACAGAATAGGAAAGACAGTCATTTACAACAGCCCCAAACAGGAAGAAGGAGTGATTTACAAAATACCTTGAGAACGTGGCAAATTCTACCTGGGAAAAACCAGAAAAGATATTGATAAGAGAATTTCCCAACATCGATATTGTGCAAGAACAAATTCTCCGAACAGTGCTGGCAATTTATATGTGAAAAATTTGAGCTGTCCTATCCTTTAGAACAAAGCAGAAATATTATTCCAGAAAAAGATAAGATGACAAGAAATTTGTTAGAAACAGCTTGCATATGTTTTAGCAAACAAAATAACTTCACTATCAGTCAGGGGGTATACGTATAAATTTGACCCTTTATTCCTACATATTGTTTCCCAACATTACAAATTCAGAGAAAGGTTTAAATAATCAACCACTAAATCGTTAAATAGTTCTCTACTTTAAATTTTTTAATATGCTAATATCACCATTTGTTTATGATTTAAACAACCCATTCTGTTAACTTAATTTTTCCAGTGACAAAATTTATTTTTATTTTTATGTATCTACTTATTCTGTTTGGTTATAATAAAGCTCTTGAAGAGGTCTTTTATTCTCTTTTCTCACGTGGACTATATTGGCCTGTTTCATCTTCGTGTTATGAAGATTATATTTACGTCAGGTCTATATGTAAAAGTTGTACTTGGAAACGGAAATGTTTAGGAAAAGGAAAACTAAGTTACTGGACAACCTCAATCCCTTACTGTGTTTTAATTCTGAAGAGATGGTTCTGCAGTAGTACCAATGGAAGGACGTGGAACTCGCACTCGGTTTAAGTAATCTGTGCTCACAGAAGGTGCACACTTCTTAATCAGTGCCTTGGGTCGTTGAGGTGGCCAGGCATCTTTCCGACTTCAGGCCAGTACCTGGAATAAGGTCACAAAGCTTAAGAGAGAATTAAAAGCAACAAGGGAAATGAGTACGAGAGAGAAGGAGAAATTTTCCACGACCGACCATCAGCGTGCCACAAAAACTAAACTTAATTAACAGAAGGTCAGTAAGTTTGTTTATTGGGAAATGTTACTTTTATTCTTGAGAAATTAGTTTGGAGAGAAGGCCATTTACTTTATTTCCTTTTAATGTACTTTATTCGGCTGACCTTTCACCACCACCAATCCCATTTTGGAGCTGTAAATTAGAGAAAAAGATTTTAAAAACAGACTCAGGTTTAAAAAAAAAAACAACTTTTTGCCTAATTACTCTTCTACTTAATTTCGGGTCTACGTCAGATGGTAGTTTCCAGCTACCTGACCGCCTTATTGTTCACTATACAGACAAGTTGGACTTACAAGCCAACAGGCTTTTGTTTCCTGTACGTTGATAATGGTTCATTCTGCAATTTCTAATATAAAGCCTTGAAATTATAACTATAAGAAAACCGTGAAAGTGAAACAAAAGACCCAAGTTCCCAATCATGTCACTGAACCGGAGTAAAGAGGGAAAAACTGTATTTTGGCAGAAAGCCTCTAGTTGAATTTTTTTAAGCTTTTGACAAATATTCCTCGCGGCCATTCCTAGTTACTATGGCCAGCAAATGTTCATCTGTCTGATAGGTTATTATTCCTCTTATTCTTGTGATGATGCCGATGCAGTTCTGTAATGCCCTTTTATTTTATATATATATATATATATATTATATATATATATATATATATATATATATATATATATATATATATATATATATATATATGATTTACATATGTCAGATTATCTGAAAACAATTCCGAAAACTTCAGACCCTTTCATCTCCTTGAAATATTAGGGCCCAATACAGAACTGGATCCGCATCATCACAATAATAAGAGCAATAATAACGTATCAGACAGATGAACATTTGCTAGCCATAGTAATTAGGCATGACCGCGAGGAATATTTGTGTATATATATATATATATATATATATATATATATATATATATATAATATATATATATATATATATATATATTTCTTTTCACTAGCTATTCTTTTTACTATTCATTTTTATTTTTTACTGGAAACTGTTTTTCTTACTGTTATTTTCTATGGCTTTCTTTCTCTCTCTGTGGCTTTTCTTTCTTTTAACTATTCTCTCTTTTACTCTTTTCTTTCTTCTTCTCCCTTGTCATTCGTATTTTCTACCGCCGTTCCTCTTATTCCCTCCGACCAGAGAAGGATTCTTTTCCGTCCTCGAAATACAATTTTGCTTCTCCCATTTTTTGACGGATAGATGACCAGAATGCGGATCAAGCTTCTCCCAGCGTCTAAAGGGGGTGCATATATTACAGGTTTTTGAGAGTGGTTAATAACACCACAAATAATGCTTGGACTGACCCTGTTCTAAATTATGGTATCCCTTTATCAAGTAGAGAAATATTTATATGTACGTACTTTAGTTAGGTACCATTTTTTTTTTTTTTTTTTAGAGCGAAACACGTGTTACGCTCTTTTTCTTTTGAATTAATAGTCTTGACGATGTCAGCTTACCCTAAGTTTTTTTCTGTCACAAAAATGCAATGTAAAAACTTATTATTCTCCAAAGATCAGAAGTTTGAAACTTCAGAGTTTTCCAAAGAAAAAAGTGGATTCAATTTCCATTTTCTTGGATTTCAACCAAGAAAATGGGCCTCATTCTAAATCCAACTTGCGCGGATTTCCTTCTTTATCGAATTACGTTCTAGGCTCTCTCTCTCTCTCTGATTAATTAAGCACATGAAAATAGTCATATCTCCCTAACTTTGTTCTTTCTCTTTCTGCTCGGCGTCAGTAAACTAGATGTGACGCCAGCTTTAGTAGACATAATCAGTAAGTCAGGCATTCTTCTTGTCTGATCGTCTATTCGTATGTCTGTCCGAGCGCGAGCCTGCTTGAGTCAGACATACAGTATTTCTCTCAAGAGAAAACTGTTGTTGTACTCTATTTGTTTGCTTTAGACAATAAATGGGATTCTATATGATTCCCATGAGGTTAAATTACCTCTACCATACAAATGAGTGCTCACGAACGTGAGGAGATAGTTAACAATAACATTACTCCTATATAAAAAATCGAAACAGGCAGATGCACGGACCCATTTCTTTGTTTTATTATCTAGTCCTGAATTTTTCCCTTTTATCTCCCGAGTCCTGTAATTCATATGCACACATACACACACATACACACGCGCGCGCGCAATGGTCCACCTACATATAAGAATCGAAAAGAATTCTCTCCACCAACTTATGAGGAATGCTGTTAGAGAGCTCACACGAACCCTTGGCATTTCCGTATTGATCATCAACATAGTTTGGGTTATTGGTCAATACAAAGTATTATCAAGATTTTTTTTACTTCGAGTTTAATCCTGGTTAAATTTTTCGTTGGCTTTGCTCCACTTCCTGGCCTGGCACCACCGCCCAGACCGCCACACACATCCCGTATCTCTGTATCTCGAATCATTATAGCAAAATTCACCGCTCTTTGCAGCAAAGCCGCGCCCGCTGTTTGCTCAAGACAATTCTTTGAAGCTGATTGGTTGGTCTACCGAATTAAAATAAGTTCTGCTGATTATCCAAAGGAAACTTTATGTTATCCCATGAAATAAAATCGAAGTATGCATCTACCTAAAAGAAATAAAAATAAAAAGAAAAAAAGAAAAAAAAGAAAAATGGAAAATATGAAGGAAGTCAGCAGCAAGATGGAATGCAGCTTCCAAGATGCTGCAATGTAAGTTATCGTAATTAACATTCACCTGAGCAAAGAGATAACCCAGGCAATGTCTGCATTCGAATCGATGCACATGAATCGCTGAACAATTAATTATGATTGCCGTTTGATATTGCCAAGTGTGTTCACTATTCTCAATTTCAACATAGAGACTTTCTCAGGGACCTGGAGACTGGCATTTCATATTGATTTGAGGAAACTTTACAACATTTTAATAGTCATAAAATCGATTTCATTGGAATCGTTCACACATTCGGAGGGATGTCAAGCAGTGACTGCACTCTTCAAAACCAGAATAGAACCTAGGATGTTCAGCTTGAAGTAACAGCATGATAGGCTATACAAGTCATGCAGGATATAACTGGTTGAGAATTCTCTTAAAGATATTAATGCCTAATGTCTTTTTGTTGTTTTACGCAGCTTGTGACGTTTGGATTATAGTTCGGTCTTATATCCAGCCGTTTTCTTGTGGTTTTTGTTGTTGTTGCTCTTATGGTTCTTGTTGTGTCTTCCAAAACTTTTCACTTGGTTAACTAACATGGCAGAATAAACATCGACCTATTCAGAAAAAAATAAGGAATACTTATTTGTTTATTATTACTAATTAAAATTTTGTCACTTGTTATAATTAAAGTTGTCGAGATCTTTACGAATACAATTGACGCTAGAATGTTCTAATAACAACAGAGAGAGAGAGAGAGAGAGAGAGAGAGAGAGGAGAGAGAGAGAGAGAGAGAAATTTATTAACACTTATATATCTTTTTGTCCAAAAGGATAATCTACAGGAATTCCCTAAAATCAAATGAATCATGGGCTACTCTCAGACATGTTTGGGTTACAGCATACAAGTCTTATCCAACCATCATTTGTGTGTGTGTGTGTTTCTTCTTCTTCTTTCTTCTTCTTATTTCGTTATGTATCTTCATTGTCATAGAAATGCTACAACAGCTTTATATTTAATCATTACAATAATATAATTTGTTATCCCGTTTTTAAATATATTTTTAAAAATAATTTATTGAGAGATGTTCGATAGGCTAAGACAGCCCTACGATTATCATAAACCTTACTGTTATTATCTGTGGTATAACTGAGTGACTTTATAATTATTATGGCCATCGACTCGTGCAATGCAAGTGTATATGTACGTGCTTATGCGTGTACATTCCACCGTATGCATATACATTATATATCGTTGGGTCGACCTACTTTATTGATTAACAGCCGTTCTGTTTCCAACAGATACGGGGAAAGAAAATCTTTTCAATAATAAATTGAGGTTTAGGCCTATGCCCTGTAATTGCCTCAGAATATAAGATTTTATATTTAGGCCTAATCTCACAATGAAAGGCAGAATTATGATGAATTAATTCCTTAAACTCGGTACTGGCTACGTAAGTCATGTTTCAATTCAATTAATGTGGACAATGTGGAGCCGCTTATGTAGGCAAACACCAATTAAAAAGAAAATACAAGATGATTGTGTATTTACGCTGCGCTAGATGAAAAAATCAGACAGAATGATCTAAGATCTTCATAATGATATATGAATAAATATACCTTTTTTCGGAGATATCAATTGCGCACTCCACAATCACTGGCATGTTGTGGGCGGACTTAGCTGCAAAGGCATCTGATCCAGAAATTCGTAGCATTCTTCTTTGACGGGTGGGAACTGAGGCTGTTAGTTTCGTCTTATGCAGTGGAAAATAATATAGATTTCAAGTTATGTTATCTGCTTTATGTACAGTGGGGCTCAAATCTCATGCGACATGATTGCGACGTGACGTTGCCAAGTAGTGTTAAACTTTTTTTTTTCTAATGTCATACATGTCGACAAGTTTGCGAATTCACAGCTAGCCCTATTTCCCTTATGGTTATATAAATATGATCCCTTTTATGCATTTGTATGATTCGTAATCTGTGTGATTTGAACTGATTTTTTTTACGTTGCTTATTTCAAAGTGCGGTGTGATAAGGTTAGCGGTGCCATCAATGAAAGCGCACTTAACATGCTCCTCGGACGGGTGGTCAACATAACTAGTACGTCTGCAGCATTATGACAGTAGACCTAATAAGTTCAACAGTCATGACAACATTTTCAAAGTAGGAATATGAATTACAACCAGTTTTCTTTTAATGTTGAAGTTTATGCCGTGTTTAAGCTGCGTGAATCTTGCAAAATGTTTCATAGGCCTAAAGAAATAATCTATGCCTTCTGAGATGTAGCCTAATCTGTTACTAATAAATTTATTTGTAGAGATTACCTGTTCTTTGATGAATAAGATAGAATATGAATTACAACCAGTTTTCTTTGAATGTTGAAGTTTTAGACTGCGTTTAAGCTGGCTGTATGTTGCAAAATGATTTATAGGCCTAAAAGATATTCTAAGTCTTCTGAAATGTAATCTGTTACTAATGTTTTTATTTGCAAAGATAACCTGTTCTTTGAGGGAATAAAAGATGCTGCTGATTTTGATTATATGGAGAAGATGGCTATTAATCGAAATATCATAAGTATTAACTATCAAGACGTATGGAACACTTGTTTTTCAACTGGTTTAAAATATTATTTTCTTAAAATTCCTTCTGCTCGCTTTTGGTGTATAATTAATTCTTTCAAAAGGTAACTTGAAGTGCAAGAATGTGTAGATAACCTCATTTGCTTTCTGGCCAGAAATGATTAATAAATAGATGCGACTGTTAAGTGTAAGGTAAAGAAATCTAACACCTAGGCCTAGAAACAATATCTTGGCTTTGACAAAAGAATACTTGCATATGCAAATATTTGCAAGTATGCGATCATTTTTGAAATATTTAAGAATTATAACAAATAATTATGTATGAAAATCGTAATATTCTTCTAAAACATATAAAGTAAATATTTTCAAGATAATTTCATTGTCGCTAGTCAGTGTAGACCTACTTATGTTACACTGGGTGGTTGTTGTTGCACCGACACTAATGATCCATCACACACGCTCCCCTCACACGTTGATAGCGGTGGGCACATTCTACTTTTGTATATACATTTTTACATTTTTTTTCAGTACCGAGGTGTAAAAGCAGTCAAATAAGACTAGTTAAAATTTTATGCTGGATTTTGAAACATTGTTAATGCTATGACAATTTTTTTCTTTAACATTTGAACTGATGCTTGATGATAACTTAATTTTGGTTAAATGCTTCAGCGATGTGTGAACGAAAGTTTTGAAAATGTTTCGAAAGAAATTTTTCTGAAATTTGCTACACATGACATTTTCTAACAGATTTGAAATATATGACAGATTTCACTCTTATGAAGCATATTATGACCATTTTGTATTCAATAATCGCGTTTCCGCATTAAAATAATAAATAGATATAGAGCATGTTAGGTTGCCAGTTAGTGAATTTTGAACAAAATCCTATGGAAACATGTCGCATGAGATTTGAGCATCACTGTACAGTGCTATTGCATGCGGATTTTGATTAACATAGACGCTTTGAAATGTGCAGTGGGAGAGTGGAGGAGGACGAGGACGAGGAGGAGGAAGAGGAGGAAGAGGAGAAGGAGGAGGAAGAGGAGGAGGAGGAGGAGGGGGAGGAGGAGGACGAGGATGAGGAGGAGTAAGAGGCGGGGGAGGAGAGGGGGTGATTGGAAGAAGAAAATGCAAACGGAGAGAAGGGGAAAGGAGAACAAAAAGAAGACAGGCGAAGAGCAGATGATCGATACTTTTCCCAAGATGATTATCCATAGTTAACTAATCAGAGAACCCAATAAAAATAAGAGAAAACAAACAACAATGGAAGAAAATGGAAGAGGCCAAAGACAAAAGAGGAATAAAGTTTGAAGAAAATAGTGGTAAAGTTTAAAAGGATAAAGAAATGGTCCACTGGGGCCATGAAAAAACTTACTCAGGATGATGAATTGAAACAATATATAAAAACAATAATTATAACTAAAGGCTAATATCAGTGAGTTCAGGGGGAAGAAGATATAGTCACATAGGCATTTGAAAAGTGATATTACTTCTCACTGTCAGTCAAGAAATCTATCAGCCTGTCTACTTGTAAATCTTACCATGTGCCCAAACGAATAAGTTGCCATAGCTCAAGGGAAAGTTAATTAACAAAGGAAAGAGTATAAGATTTGAAGTGCTGAGTAAATTAGACAACGTTTAAACAATTGCCCTTCGTGAAAGCAAACACTATAAGTGAGCGGGAAATGAAAAGGGAAGTGAAGCTACAAGAGGCAGCATAGATCTTGAAATCGACTAATTATATCCCTTCTTAATGCATCTTTTTTCTCGTAACTGAACCACCCTCAGCATCCACAGAATTAACCGAGAAGTTTTAATGACTCTGAAGGCAGGATGTTCGTAGAATCAGCAAAGGGACCGATTAATGTTCTTTCAAGGGAAACAGACAGGAAATGCAAAGTGAGGCGAGGAAAAGGAAATAAACACTAACGCCATTCGGTTGCATGCTACAGAATTTCGCTTTGCCATTCAAGATTAGAGTGAATGAATGTTTACAAAATACCAGAGAGACTTTAATGAAGAAGAGCACTTGACACCTACCAAAGCAGCACAGAAATCTGAACATATATATTTTCAGGGGAAAGCTGACGCAGAAATAACAGATCTAAACCCTTCATTTCAATCCTGAACGCGTCTGCTTAATGGTGATTCTGATTATTTCATAAACTGCATCAGTCGTCAAAATGAACGAATAAATGAAGGAACTGAGGCATGAATGAATGAATTCCCCAAAATATAAGTTCCATTTTCATGAAAACTCAACCAAAATTTTCAGATGATCCGAAACCTGGAGACGAAATGTAAAATTAACACCTTGAAAACGAAATGTTTTTATTATTTTGAAATAGGGGAAAAAAACGAACTATTATAAATTAAATATGGAGTTCATTTCAGCTACACTGATAAATAGATACCTTTTATTACAATAACTGTTCTTGCGGTCAGCTCAAAATCACAAGCATGTCTTAAAGGCCAGCCTAACTTGGAGTTATCTGCATATACAAGTATAAACAAACATCGGTGAAGTCTTCGTCAGGC
>NC_061097.1:65080484-65085484 GCF_015104395.2 Macrobrachium nipponense | reverse complement strand
GTCTCTGCATATATTCTTTCCTGATCGTGTCCTTCATCTCTTGGTGTTTTATATCCCCTCCTTCCATTATTCCCAGGTATTTGTATCCCGTCTCATCTATGTGTTTGATGTTGGTAATGAAGAACAGTAGGAGAAGGAAAACCAACCTAAGCATGGCATGGATAGACTATAAGATAGCCTTCGACATGATACCACACATATGGCTAATGGAATGCCTGAAAATATGTGGGGCAGAGGAAAACACCATCAACTTCCTCAAAAATACAATGCGCAACTGGAATACAATACTTACGAGTAGTAGCCATGATTCCCATGACAAAAGTACTGCAGAGGATGGATGCTGGTTACCAACTCAAGAAAAGAGGCAACAGAATTAACCATATGATGTTCATGGACGACATCAAGTTGTATGGTAAGAGCATCAATGAAATAGATACCCTAATCCAGACTGTAAGGATTGTATCTGGGGACATCAGGATGGAGTTTGGAATAGAAAAATGTGCCTTAGTCAACATACAAAAGGCAAAGTAACAAGGACTGCAGGGGTAAAGCTACCAGATGGGAGCAACATTATTATTATTATTATTATTATTATTATTATTATTATTATTATTATTATTATTATTAAGAAACGTTCTTAAGTAACAAACCTTAATTCTCACCAACTTGTAAATAAAGACTTCCTTGAAATTGAAACAACATAACATGTGTAATTAGAAAAATAGATAAACAAAGAGAAGAAGATAATGTTGGTGGCACGAAGACCCCAGCACTGACGGGATTGATTATGAGAAGCGCACCTTTTACCTCTGAATTAGCATGCTAGCAAATATCTTTTCGATGTTGTTACAAAATGTAAAAAAAAGTATTTTCCTAAACGTAGAGTAGGGAATAGTGAGAGATTCCTTACAGTAAATGTAAATGAGTAATTCAACTACTATTAACAGTGATTAAAAGGACTACATGCAGCTCTACAAAACAACCCACTCAAAATTAGTAGAACTCTTTTGTTTAGCAAATTAATTTATAGGAAAAGATTGAATTTTTTTTTAGCTGAATACAAAATAAAAAAAAAAACAATGAGAAAGCGAATAGAAAGTATTATTTCCAGATAATTCCAGAGATAATTTTCAGTCGAACTTCTTTCCTGTCTGCAGCTAGAGGCATATTTCTCTCTATTAAGATACTGCCATCTATGATAATTCATTTTCAAAATTTTCCGGAAGCGCCCGTATTGTGTTACATCCTTGGCGTTTTATTTTACCAAAACAGAGTATTTTGGGATTTGGTGCGTGTACGACTTCTTATCAGATATCACATACCACAAGACTTCATGCATGGTTAAGTGGCGCACGAATATTTAAAAAAAAAAAAAAAAAAAAAAAAAAAATTCTTTATCCCCATTTCCCGTGTTCGGCCACTATTTTCTGGTGCATTTTGCCATGAAGACGCCCCGGAAAACTATTTAGGGCAAAATTCAGTTATCCCACCATGAGGTGACTTTCCGAAAACGCGTTAATATGCTTCAGTAAATGTGCACAATTTTGAACGAAATTGGTTTCTTAAAAGGCTAGGATGCTTTTAGGAAATTGATTGGACCTAGGATGGTCCTCCCTAATATTCACCTATTCTCCCCAAAACATATATTAAATGTATTGCAAGAAGCTTTTAATTTTAATGAAAGTTAATTATTTTTAATTATTATGATTATTATTAAGGTACATCTTAGTTTTACCAGACCACTGAGCTGATGAACAGCTCCTCCTAGGTGGCCCGAAGGATTAGATATTTTTACGCGACTAGGAACCAATTGGTCTCCTAGCAACGGGATCTACAGCTTATTGTGGGATCCGAACCACATTATAATTATCGATATATGAATTTCTATCACCAGAAATAAATTCCTCTGATTCCGCGTTAGCCGAACCGAGAATCGAACTTCAGACCACCGAATTGGGAACCGACCGCGAAAACCACTCGTCCAACGCGGAACTTATTTTCATTAAAAACTTGAATAAAACCGTCTCATTTGTAGAATAATAATGATAATAATTCTTTCAAGCTACTTCTTGTCGTTGAAGGTCGTGCTGTTGCAACCTGGTAGACCGACGAGGCTGGGGCATGACATCCCGTTGGGGAAACCCCAATCGAAAAATACCAGATGAGACAAGCAGCCCAGCATCCAATGGCAACTCTAGCGCCGTGACACCGCAACGCCCAGGGGCCTCATGCCCAAGGCTCGACGGTCTGGCCAGTTTGCAACAGCGGCACCTTCAACCATAAGAAGTAGCTTGAAAGAAACTTTCTCCAACCAATAATAATAATAATAATAATAATAATAATAATAATAATAATAATAATAATAATAACCAGTGAAGACGAGTGGCTAAAGAGTGCATGGGAAGAAGGACTAATAAAAGCAGACGAAGACCAGAAATATACAGACAGGAGAAAGACAGAAAGAACAGAGGACTGGCACAACAAACCAATGCACGGACAATACATGAGACAGACTAAAGAACTAGCCAGCGATGACAATTGGCAATGGCTACAGAGGGGAGAGCTAAAGAAGGAAACTGAAGGAATGATAACAGCGGCACAAGATCAGGCCCTAAGAACCAGATATGTTCAAAGTACGATAGACGGAAATAACATCTCTCCATATGTAGGAAGTGCAATACGAAAAGTGAAACCATAAACCACATAGCAAGTGAATGCCCGGCACTTGCACAGAACCAGTACAAAAAAAGGCATGATTCAGTGGCAAAAGCCCTCCACTGGAGCCTGTGCAAGAAACATCAGCTACCTTGCAGTAATAAGTGGTACGAGCACCAACCTGAAGGAGTGATAGAAAACGATCAGGCAAAGATCCTCTGGGACGATGGTATCAGAACGGATAGGGTGATACGTGCAAACAGACCAGAACGTGACGTTGATTGACAAAGTCAAGAAGAAAGTATCACTCATTGATGTCGCAATACCATGAGCACCAGAGTTGAAGAGAAAGAGAGGGAAAATTGGATAAGTATCAAAATCTGAAAATAGAAATAAGAAGGATATGGGATATGCCCAGTGGAAAATCGTACCCATAATCATAGGAGCACTAGGCACGATCCCAAGATCCCTGAAAAGGAATCTAGAAAAATAGATGCTGAAGTAGCTCCAGGACTCATGCAGAAGAGTGTGATCCTAGAAACGGCACACATAGTAAGAAGAGTGATGGACTCCTAAGGAGGCAGGATTGCAACCCGGAACACGACACTATAAATACCACCCAGTCAAATTGGAGGACTGTGATAGAGCAAAAAAAAAAAAAAAAAAAAAAAAAACAACAACAATAATAATAATAATAATATAATGCCTTTATTCCTGCTTTTTTTTATAGAAGGTATGGAGTTTCTTACATAAAATAGACACGAATACAATATTTCATCAAATGATACAACTCAGAAATCAATGTGAAGCCGCTGTTCTCTAAAGATGGTCAGGTCGAACAGGACCTAATGGTGTCATAGGTAA
Source organism: Macrobrachium nipponense (assembly GCF_015104395.2). NCBI lineage: Eukaryota > Metazoa > Arthropoda > Malacostraca > Decapoda > Palaemonidae > Macrobrachium > Macrobrachium nipponense. Next base: position 65,081,965 of record NC_061097.1, on the reverse strand, counting down.
CAAATGAGTTTAAAACGATGTGAAAATATATTCTCAATAATTATATATGGATTGTTGTAGTAAATTCACTCACTAAATACACATACTTACATAATGAAGTACATCTGGTACAATAAAATCACATCTTCGTTAAAAGAAAACGCTAACGTCGTAACTTATAATTATCTAAAAATTCTAAAAAACATGTTTGAAATTTGAAATGTGTCACAAAGTCGTTGTATATCGTTCTAAATGAGTGAAAATAGGCTTATCAGAGTACTTTTTTTTTTTTTTTATTTACTTTTCAAAAACAGAAATCCATTCATATGATTAATGTTTATTTTGGTACTGTTATAGAACACTGGCTCCATAGCTGATGAGTCCTTAGCTGCTATTTTAGTCCTCGTTCTGAGGATACACAAGTTATTTGATTGTCTGGTTTGACGCAGAGTTCATGTTATAAAATATGAAATGCCCATAGAGGCATTTTTCCATTCAATGTCTTAAAGATAAGCAATAGCTCATTACTATATATAATAGTTGCTGAATTTTTAACCAGTTGATTTTCTTTATAAATGGTGTGGCGTAGTCAAGTTTCTATTCTGTTCCCAGTGCTGCAAACATAGTACTGCAAACATTTTGTAAATCAATTCAACAAGTTTCATTGCAGCTCCTCATATTGTTAAGACGGAAATAAACTCTTTACAAAAGCATTAACAAAAATTTACCTGATTCAGTTACGTATTCTTCATTTCACCCGACAAAATGCAAAATTCTCATTCCTCCTTTGCATATGTTTTTTCGATGTGCAATTTGAAGTTGAAATGAATGTCCATAATGATTCCAAATCTTTTTGCGCCACTGCTAGTCATTGAAATTCCTGTTGATTTAACCTTAATTTTGATGTCATCCTCAATTCGCAGAAGATATGAGTTAGAACCAATAAACATTTCGTTTTCGTTGTTTATTTGAAGGCCATTTGACTTGAACTTGAAATATTCCCTTTTTTGTATCCACATTTCGGACTTTTGCGTTAAAGCTTCAATTTTGTGTATATCCCCAAAATAAATATAGTACTACGCATTATCAGCAAACTGAAAGAATTTACTGTATGGATTACCAGCCATAAGTCATTTACGAAAATATTGGATAATATTGGACCCGACACTGAAGCCTTAATGGTATACAAAGTTCACTTTCTGTCTAGAATCAAAATGCCCATTTACTTTGACAGAGTATGGTCTTTATAGATGGAACAGAATCATTAAATTGAAATTTATCGATGCATAAGTTGCCAATTTTATCCAACAATACAGAGTAAAAGATACAATCGAAAGCTTCTGATAAGATATACAGTGGTATTAAGGAAACTATTTTTATCAATATTATTATAGAGTATGTCATACCTTGGTGCAACGTAGTTTTAGTAGACAAATGTCATCTGAATATATTTTTCTTTGCGATATCCAAACAACTGGCGTGTAACGACTTTTTCTAAAACC
>NC_061097.1:65072984-65075484 GCF_015104395.2 Macrobrachium nipponense | reverse complement strand
TTGTACTGTTTCCTTATTGATTTTCGTCTTGCTATGCAAGTCCTCGTTTGTGGTTTTTATTTTTTGTTTTTGCACTGCGTCCTTGATTTTGCAAGCTTGAATAATGTCCTGTTTTTAATTGTTTACTATTTGACTAGTCCATCTGCGATCTTGCAGCATTAACTCACTTACGTTCTTCTCTCCCATATCCCTATTGATTGTGTCTCTCCATCTCATTTTTGGTCTACCTCTCCTCCTTGTTCCGGGTACTTCCTGTTTCATGGTTCATCCTCTTCCTACTTTTAATTGCATAAATATATGTGCGTTAAGCTACAAATGTCATTTAATATCCAATTCTCTACCACGGAATTGATATATTTTCATATATGAGGCATGTAGTGCGAAAGTGGTCTAAGTTCAAAAAAGGCGATTTGGAGCTATAGGCAAAAAGCGAACATCCTGCGGGGTTTAGTAGGTCTAAAGTGGCGTGTTTTGGTCAACAAGAGGTAAAGACTAACTTTAGATCGGGCGCGAAAGAAACAGAGATCGTAGAAAAATACATCTGATCACCTTATTCATAAGACGACTAGAAGCCATTAGTATCTGTAATGACCCGCCGAGAAGAAGAGGAGAAAAAAATTGATGCTCCTGTTGTTTCATTATGAGTCAATCTTCATCCATCTTGAGTTTCTCGCTGTTGGTTACTCCTCTTTTACCAAAACACCTTTTCCTTCCCGCGGTAGTTTCTTGGTATCCAGATATTTTGTATCGGGACAGTTTGTTTTTGAAAGGTTCTCACGCTGACGGGGAGTAAGAAAAATAATTAAGACTTCAGTTCTAATGCGAATATCTGTCTTTGTCTTCTCATTTCAGAGAAATCGATCAGTTCCTATTTTGTGATAGTGTGGACATTGAAGTGTTGAACAAATATAACAACGAAATTATTATATTCGTTTTGCTGAGGAATAATATAGAAAGTTGTGATAGTCACAACATACTTCTGAGCCCTAAAGATATTTATCGGAGTTTAACTGCGAATGGCATCTGTCACCCACCGGTGGTCACCCATCTATGTCTAGCAAAGTCCAATAGTGTTTCGTTTTCGTTAGTGGAAAAGAAACAAGGTACTTTAGCTATTTTGCCTTATGGAATAGGAAGGTAAAAAAAAAATAATAATAATTTCATATTGTAAGATGTCTATGAGCTGCATTTTCAACAAACTATCCTCTTGACAAAGCCCATAAAGAAACCTGTATTTCCCAATAGCATATTTTAATTATTAACTCTTATGTTGGTTTTTGCACATCTTCACTTTTCATATTGATTGTTTTTATCTTTCTCTATCGAAGCCTTCAGCAAGAGTTCCAAAAGAATCTAAAAAACACTTTAAAGGTGAACGGGTAAAAGTGAACGGGGAACAGAAGCATTAACCTACATGCAAGAATAAATAACAGATAAATGACATTAATGAATAGAGTAAAAAAAAACTTTCTCAACAGAATATATCATATTTACAAGAATTCTGCAGCTATCACGTCTTTCATGCTGGTGTTGTTTTGATAGTGATGAAATATCAGAAGATGATAATTTAGATTAAAACTGACCATATATATCAGAAATCGTCAAGGAAGCTATACGAAAGAAAAAGACAAAAAGTTATAACCACCGAAACTGTAAATTTCTGTACAAAATCAAGAGGAGGAATCAGAAAACTAAATGGCTCCTGATAATAATATCACTTCTACACATAAGAAACGATATTTTTGTTTTAGGTCATTTGTCCTTCCTTTACTAGAATACTGTCCTGTAGCGTTTACGTCTGCTTCTGACAGAGATTTTTTTTTTTGTCTCATTCAGATAGAGTTTCGTGGTCGTAGGTTTGTTTTTTCTTTATCCTAATAGTAGCAATTGCTGAAACTCTCGTACAATCATCTGAGCTCAATATCTGGACACGAAAAGATCAGGATTCTAAGGAGAACAGGTCTGCAGCGGGTTTGTTCTTTTGTTATTTTATACTTTTTCATAATTCCATTCTAAGTATTTTGATAATTGTAATTACAAACATTATCGGATTTTACTTTTTTGGGTTTTTTTTAATAGACAAATCAGGCTTTCATCAAAACAGAAAAAAACTCAGAGAAGGAGAAAACTGACAAACATAGAGCTGTTATACCAGAAACGACTTTTGTATAAAATTTTCCAATTAGTGTTTATTACTTCATCTTATTCTTTTTTCCTCAGTTGTTTTCTTGATTTACTTTTTTTTTGTTTTTATTTAGGCTTCCATCTTCCTAATTCTTTTCACCTTTAGTCCTTCATCGACTGTTTTCTTTAATATGGTTCGTTCATGATGCATTTCTACCCTTTCATCTATAGGCAATTTATTCCATTTCTTCTTCCTACTCCTCTTTTACCTTGGCAAAGGTCCTCTTCTCATTCCTCCTCGACTCCTCCCTCTCCTTCTAGCCCCTACCCACGCCCCTGTTCTTCGAACCTGAAAACAGCCCGCTACCAAACCATG
>NC_061097.1:65055267-65072484 GCF_015104395.2 Macrobrachium nipponense | reverse complement strand
CTGAATTATGATTGCTGTTTATTGATAATCATACAACCTCTTCGTCTGGTTTTACAGCCAAGCGATTCATCATTAGAGAAGAAAATTGTATCCTTGTTATGCTTATCTCTAATACGAATATTACAGGCTCTCTCCAGCTTTGAGGATCGAATATGGTTCATTACAGAATGCAAGTAATATTGCTAAGGCACCAATTAAATTCATAAAGCAAACGCAGCGAGTAGATTATGGCCTTAATGCACCAATGCCTTTCTGTCTTAGTTCGTGAGATGAAGTTTATAACAGATGAAGCCAACCGGAATGCTTTGCTATTTGCTTTTCCTTCAAGGGTGCTATTTCACTCTGTTATAATTAGTGTCGTGCCTTGAGGGAGTGACGATGAAGACACCCAGAACATCCATTCGAGGGTGCCTAGGCAGTCCAAATGGAACCTTCTCATTGAGTAACTACAAATAATTGTATCCTATCTGCACTGAATAAAAATATAAAAAACTGACACTTGCCTATATGGATGTGTTAAAAGAGTGAATGGAACCACATCTCTGGTCAAAATGAATTGTGGCTTGGAAGTTTATAAGTGTTGGGTGGATTTTTTTCTTTAAAAAAAAACCCAGCATTTTCAAAAGGTAGATTGATGAAAATTTATTCCAAATATTTATTCCAAATATTTTATTGTTTTGAAGTAATATATTACGATTGGCTATTAAAGCAAAACTATGGCTGAAGAAAGTGCAAGTACGGGATATTGGAGTGCCTGAACAGCAACATGGAAGAAAAGAAGATGCGAGAGAGGAAAAGTAAAAGGCGAAAAGTGGTTGCAGCCAGAGGCTGAAATGACGCTCATAAAATCGTTACTAGTTTAGAAATGTTCCTAAGTTTGTTGCGCGAAAATTATAATTATTACCCTTATGGGACTTTTAACTTGGATATGACTTCCCTGAGATTACTAAAGAGTTTCTCGAAAACAAACTTATAATGCTATTTTGATTATTTTCGACCTGTTCCAAAGTACCCGTTTTACTCCAAATTATTTCTGGATGTAACCAGATTTATTTAGTGAAGTTAAAAGGAATGTTGGCATTTAATCTGCCAGAATTGCTCTCGGCCTTAGTTCACAATAGGGCTATGATATAATTTGGATTCCTTTTCATAAACCATAGTGATTAGCTTTCTCCCCTTGCCGAATCAATGATGTATATTCCTTTATTTCATAGCTTCTAACCCTAAAAACAAGCCTCTTTTTCCTATATCTTACGCTTCTCCGATAGTATTTAAAAATGTTTATCCTAATGGTAAAAATTGGTAAAAATAATATACTTTGATAATACACTTTTCAATTACGGTGATTTTACTTCGAAGTTATTTATAATATTAAGGTTAATTCATCCTTTCTAGGATATTCTGTGCACTATTTTTTCAAGTTTTATTTTATTTTGGAGGACGGGGGGAGAGGAGGCGTGTTGGGATGATTTAGTCAGACTTAAAGGAAAAGAGTATTTCCACACCGGATACTTCCATAAGAAAGGATAGTAAGGTCTTGTTACACATTTCTTACAAAGGATTACGAATGATACAAAGAACATTGCAACATGAATGCAATATAAAACGAGAACTTAAAAAATGATACGAAAGAGAAAAAAATGACCAAAACTAAACAGCAAACATCAAATGGCCCACTAAAAGCAGTCAGCGAACAATGATCAAGTCAGGCAGCAGTGTTAATGACAACCTCACAACAACTAAATTGCTAAACAGGTTCAAAGTTTAAAAGCGGAACATTGGGAACTTTTGTTCCATGAAGTCCTTAAAACTTTTTAAGGTATGGTTTATAATTTATAAAATTTCTATGAACAATTCAGAAACATTAAACATACATTGGTATAGTAAATGAAATTGTATTCACTTTTCTAAATTCAAATGCTAATAGAATATTTTCAATATTAGTTGAATCTGAATGAAAACATTTTCTGTGGTAATTTGTGAAGAAAGTTTATCAAAATAAATAATGGGCAAGGAGAATTTTCTAAAAATATTTAGTTTTTCCTTGAAATATTCTATGTTCAGAGTTTGGAGGAATAACACATTAGAAAAGCTCCATTAGTTCCTGATTTATATATTTTTCTCTTCTATTTCTGATTGTTTCTCTGCCTCTTCTTAGTCTTTAATCTTATTAGTATTCCAAATGGCTTATACCGATAAATACCAAGAATCGTGGCCATTCTGCGTTCCACCAACACTCGCTTTTTCACAGTTCCCTCTTCTGTTGACAAGGTCATTAATTGAAAAGGTTCAATAAGAATTCTTTAGAAGAGTAGAAGCTTTATGATAATATGCTTTGGAGACACGGAGGAAGAAGAAGAGGAGGAATGGGAAGATGGAGGATAAGGGTAGGTAGAATAAGGAGAAATGAAAGATGAATGATGAGGAAGAGATGACCGGTAAATTTCACAAGACTATCATTAGGAATTTTCACAAATCAAATATTCTATTAAAAAAGATTCAATATCAGTGGAAGAATGTACATGAATGCAAGGGCCAAAGAGGAATACAAGACAAAGGAAGAGTGGAAGTAAGTAATACGAAAGAATAGTAGAAGAATAGTTACTAGAACCATAAATATCTTACTTAGAATTGTAAAAAGAAATATATTATAATAATAAATGTACCTAAGGAGCAGTATTAGTGAGTGTATGAAAAAGGACATATCATCATATAAACATCTGAAAAGTGATATTCTTTTCCTGGTTACTAGAATTCTATCAACCTGTCTGTTTGTAAGTGTGGCCATATGGCCACGAAGGGAATTGATGTTAAGGGAGAAAAAGAATAACTAACACGATGATTATACGCATGGTATTTGAATAAATGTGGAAGAAAAGTGAAAGGGCATAATATAATTGAAAGGGGAATAAGAGAAAGAAAATAAAAAAAAATTTGAAACAACAAACGGAAACATTGTTCTCGAAGTGTACTCAACTTATCCATTCTAAATGCGTCTGCTTTCTCCTGACGGAAGCTCACGCTGCGGCATTCAGAGGATTAAACGAGAAGTTTGAATGACTTTGGAGGCAAGACGTTCGCGGAATCAACGAAGGAACCGGATAATGTTCTTTCATGTGAAGCTAAAATGGGATATGCGAAGTGAGGCAGTGAAAAGGAAGCGGAATGAACAATTCTCAAACGCTTTCAGTGCTTGCTGCAGATTTCCGCTTTACTACCACCGTGGAACGGCCTTTCCAGCAGAGTTACGGATGCTGCTACTGCAGAGGAGAGCTTTTGTATAACTACTTCTTAATGTCATGTACAATTTTGATCTGGTAGGATCAAGAAGTTCTCGAGAGGAATACCCACTGTAGTATCTGCAGAATGAGAAGTTCTCTGCAACTTATGAGAGCTGAATCTGATAATAAGTGGCACAGCTGATCTGCCTCAGATTTGAAATAAAAATAATACAGCGGAAAAGTTATCAAGTACACCAAACCAAGAAAATGGTGCTCACTGTTGTCTGTAGTTATTCATGGTAGTATTATTCTGCGTTACTGAAATATATCAAAACAATGGGCATCAACAGCAGGTCAAAACGTAAATACTTCACATCTTAAAAGTAGATCGAACAATAATGGTTCATTGCAGTGAACATAATTATGAAAGATTAAAATAAGAAATATTTTAAAAGAATGGTCGTCCACCAGAAGAACAATTTTTTTTTTCTTCATATTTTGATTATACATACATTACTTAAGACATTTACTAAATACGTGAGATTTGTCTTTTTTGTTTAATTGTTCCCTGATACAAAGAAGTATTTTACTTATAAAGAAAGAACTGCTCCATTTACGGAAAGCGTACTAAAATGTGATATCACTTACCTACTGCGTCTAAAAATTCAGTCAAACGGACGAGGTCTAAACACAAACAAGAAACGCATTACAGATTTCTAGTGAAGCATCGATCTCTATGTCGAAAATTCGTAGATGAAAAGGAACAGTAAACGACAGTGTAAAAAGAGGCCCGTTCTTCAATAACGGGTGTAATTAACTTGATGCAAACTGATCAGTGACTAAAGAGAAATATGAGATAGTCCCAAAACTGGGAAACCTTTTCCTTTTACCGATTTTAAAAATGGTCAAATAATCGGGAACTGCTGGTAGGTGAATTTGCCTTGCAAAAGCTATATTTAGCGCTATATTCTGAAAACAACCCTAACTTCAGTTACCATCAATCGGAAACAACCGGTTAAAGCGCTTGGGCAAACATTGTCTATCCGGTGTCCTATAAAATCTAAGAGCAATGTCACGAAACAGGTTTGAGAAAGTAAGTTGATGGTTGATTTCAGAATTTTTCTTTCACTATTAAAATAGTAAGGCAGATTTCTCACGTTAAAAAGATTACTTTGGCACAAAAAGTACAGCAATCATATATTTTCAATAAATTAATTGAATGTGTACAGTAAGTTCCAGAAGTGAAGCAACAAATTTCAGAGGATTTCGTTCGAAATTCACTAAACTGGCAACAAATACAACATGTAGCTGAAAAACTTAATTTTTTCTGCAGTGAAAGCTCTATAAAGCAAAATAAAGCTAACATATGATGCACAAATAACAAATGTATGATATATATAACAATCATAAGAAAAAATTACGGTAAGAGTAATTATTTTAAAATATAGTAATTACTTCAAAATAAGGAAACTAAACAATTTGAAATTTTAGTTCAACACAGGATGACCAACATTACCAATGTATATTTCGTGCAATGTGGAAACAAATATTTAATATCATAGTGTATTATCAATTATTTTAGCGAAGATGCATAAAACCATGCAAGTATCAATAGAATGTGAAGGGAAAATCTCCGCAACATTAAACATAATCAACCATAATTGCACCTAGAGTCAACATAGAAGTTGGATGTGGTTGGTAGTTCTGATTTTAGCTTCTAGGACCGAACATAAAACACCATCTTCGAGAAAGGCTCTAACTGCTGCTGCTACCTTCAGGTGACTAGGCCTAGTTCCGCGCATAGCAAGGCTTACAATGCAGGGCCACTGTCTGTTATTTAGGCAAAGATAGAACCATTACGACCGACACCAGGACCTGTCCTTACACCTGGGAACAGACTCACTATATAAAAAAATAAGAAAGTAGGTCGCAAGCAACCAGAAAAACCCATAAAAATCAGCACCTGGTTATGTAGGGAGACGATAGACCCCAACCACCCTTCCTCTCTCTCTACCCACAATCCTAACTCCACCTTTTTTCACTTCAACCTTTACCTCAAATCTTATAATCATATTCCAACCATGAAATTTAAGACTGAATTTGCGTAAGTGGGCGGATCATGAGGAGTGATATCACCCAAATTCATTTCCACGGGCAACCACTAATCAGTTCGATCCAGTCAAGCGTATTGTATAACAGAAATTTATGAGTTTCTTGGGGATTTTATTGTATATATATATATATAATATATATATATATATATATATATATATATATATATATATATATATATAATAAATAAAGAAGCACCCTACATATATATATATATATATATATATATAATATATATATATATATAATATATATATATATATATATATATATATATATATATTAAGAAGCACCCGAAGCATGACCATTAGGCCTAGTGCGCATGCTTAAAACAGGCCTCTGGTTATTCCTGACTAGATAAAGAGAGAGAGAGAGAGAGAGAGAGAGAGAGAGAGAGAGAGAGAGAGAGAGAGCATAACAGGAGATACTCGAATTTAAAAAATGCTTGCCCAAGCATATTCACACTCCGGATCGAATGGACAAGAATAAGCTCACTTGTGCACTGAAAAAAAAGTGGAGACTTACGAAAATACTTGTTTGATGCGACCCTGAGTGCAATTCCACATGCAAAAAATTTGCACAAATTAGGAATTCGATGAATTTATTAACTAAACAAGCTGGAAAATATATTTCCATGATTCTTGAATAGGCCTAACTATGTAGCCAATGCTAAACGCGAATATAACTTGCATTTCGTTTTTTTTTTTTTTTTTCATACCAACTTGGTGCTTATTTATATATCATTTTAATCAGATGCTAACTTCTTTGTGCTTTATCAAAAAGAAATCATAATAACTTTCGATATAACGCTATAGAAGTAGAAAGTTAATTTACAAATCATGTTTAGGCCAATGCTTATGGACTCTGTTCCTGCTGCCACTCAATGGTGAATGCTTGATATCACACGTTGGGAGCCGCATATGTTCTAAGGGGAATTTTCTTTAATGAACAATTATTGAAACTAACATTGATCATTCACTGGGAAATACTTTCTGTGCTTCTACAGTTAATCACTGACGTATTATCAAATAAAGAGGATGCCAATAATTGGAATAAAATATACTAACTGGCAACCCCACCAGTTTCTAAAGAAGTACGATCAATTCTGAAATTTGTCGCTTCACTTCTGGAACTTACTGTACCTATATGTCACCAGTTCCGTAAATACAATTATGTTTATTATGAAGAAATGGGGAATGTAACGAGCTATAGAAACTATTATGATAATTGACACAGGGAGAACATTACTCTTTGCTGACCATAACTTTATGTGATTTATAATTTTCAAGGAAATTCGTTTCTTTTGCAGTCATAGATGATTGCAGAAGAGACCCGATGGATCTGATGAACGTTTCCTTGTGATGAAGTTGAAAAAGCAAAAGGACGACTTCTCATTTAGGAAGTCAGGGTGTCCTTTGCAAACTGTCGTGTCCCATTGGGAACTGAGTGTGGCTCTGATGACTTGCAATTATTTACATTGATAATGAAAGGGTGTAAAATTGGCTGGAAGAGATTTTGGAATAAGTTTATTGATTGAATTTTTTCGTTTAAGATTTCTGTATCGGTCAACTAGCTTTTCTAAAATTAATAAATAAATAAATAAATAAATAAAACAGAAATTATAATTTTTTCTCGAAAAAAATGGTTTTAATTCAAGGATACTGCTCTCATTTAATAAAAAAAAAAAAAAAAAGAAGAAAAGAAGGCAGGAATAGTCTATGGAACTGCTGAGGTAGGGGCAGTCTCATCCTCCTCTCTCTTAACAGAAAGCAAGAGGATAATCTCCATTAAACAAACAACCTTTTTTCTAAAATAGTGTTAAATAATTGGAGAACCGTTAATAACTCCTATATCAGCAAAAGATTACGAAATATGGGATTTCCTTCTTCCTGTTTTTATTATACTTGCTCTTATTTCTAATTCATGCATTTCCATTGAAACTAATTTTGACATTAACATTTTGGAGATCAGAAATCGAAAGCTTCAGAAACTCGAATTTTGGATATTCGTGCTCATGTTTGAAGTTCAAAATACATTTGCCCCTGATTAACCTCTCTGTCAAGTAATGTTATAGGTTATTCTCTCTCTCTCTCCTCTCTCTCTCTCTCTCTCTCTCTCTCTCTCTCTCTCTCTCTCTCTCTCTCAATCTAATTTTCGCATTAAAACTTGATTTTTGAGAAAATGGAGGAAATAACTTACGTTCTAATGATCGAACTCGTTCATGCAGTTTATGAAACGTTTATGTAATTAGGGCTTTTTAACTCTAAAAATTCTTTTGCCGCCACTCCGCAGATATTATCGAACACTATTAAGGATTTCTTTCATCTAGTTCTTTTAGGAATCGGGAACAACAACTGGGAAAATAAACCAGTGAATTTGTACGTCTTCACTTGCCGTTTCACAAGCAATATATGCTATTTTATACCTCTCTCTCTCTCTCTCTCTCTCTCTCTCTCTCTCTCTCTCTCTCTCTGCGCACATATACAGCGTGTTTCGAAATTAGAGCCCCACCCCCCCCCGCCCCATCTACAGCACAAACTAAAATTGATATGGACAAAAACAAGGTAATTCAGAACAGGTATTTATTTAGGTTCTTCTCTGAGTATTTAATATTTAGTGTAGCCTCCATCTGCCTGTACCAGAGCCTGCATTCTTGAGGGGTATGATTTCAGTAAATCGCAAAAAAGCTAAGACTCAAACTCAATTTCCCTGAGCACTTCGGTCACCTCTCCTCGCAGGTCGTCGAGGCTGGCTTGGATACCATCATAGTTCACTGTACTCACTTCAACACGATCCTTTATGATACTATTAATGTTTTCACATTACAATTAAGGTCAGGGAAGCTACCTGGAAATTCACATGACAAGAAGAAATAGATACAACTGTTTCGAAGCAGCTTCTGTGTCTGAAGAGCCTTGAAACATGGTGCCTTTTCATGCAATAATGTGACTGCTTCAACAGACAACACATTTTCAGGATCTTTGAGGAAAGGAAATACTCCACCAGTAAGTACAGTTTCTCAGAAGTATTCGCCATTCCATGACTGTCCTTTTTATTTGATGATCCACATTAACCGTTTGGCTGTGAAACAAGAAAAAAATTCCCAAACATTTAGGAAATTTCAAAGCTGGTGATAGCCCACGTCATCCCTGGTGTCATCCAACTTTGCAGCCCAAATGATGTCATTTTTATGATTGGCTTCCTGACTATGTAAATGAAGAATTCACCTGATGCGGCAACATGGAGAAAATGCTTTTTGTGTTTTAATTTTTCGAAGAATTCTGTCTCAGCAGAAATGCCTGTCACTATAGACGGCAGGAAGGAAGAGTTTTTTTCGTCCTACCGTAGAACCTTCTGAAACGCCTTTCTCAGATGGATTTTCCTCCGTGTAGTATATGCAACATTAGTCTGGCCAGCATCTCCCTGACTAAAATTTGTTTATTATCTGATAAACGACATAATATCCGACCACATGCGGTTACCTCATGAGCAAGACTGGCGTTACATTTAGAGATGACCTTCTTACGCTGTCATTTATTACTTACCGGATTACCTACTGATTATTGTGGAGCCAATATCTCCGTTAATGTCAGGTTGGTCGATAAGACGGAAAAGACTGAAATGATGTTTGTCTCACAGTGCCGTTGACATCCGGAAGGTTTTTCTTGAGTCTTACAAGGATTTACCAGAAAAGAGAAAGGCTATGAAAACGAAACGCATAAAAAGCTAATCCCGTAATCTGTACGTGCATAAAACACTTCATAAGCCGATGTTTGCGACTTAGTTCTAAGCCACATTTTCAAGGCCGAAACAATTTCACACACTATAATAGTTTAACTTTACATTTAAGAACATTCAAATAAAATTTATTGAAAACATACAAAGTTCCTATCTTACTTTCAATAGCTGTATGAAAATAATTATTTTTCGCAAATATTCATCAATTTTGTACTTAAGTACCTTTTGCTATTCCGTCTAGCTCCAAGGATAGCAATTTATAGCGGCACTTGGAATTCATCGTGACGCTTCCTCGGTAAGTTCTTGCTTCTGCCATCAATAACTTCGTGACAGAAAACAAAGCATCATCAACTTTTGAAAAGAAGCAGGAATTCCATGCAAATTTCCAACAGAAGTTATGTTTTCATTAACATTCTAAAGATCAGTTTGTTTCATGACATTGTCCACTGACATGAACATTCATTTATTGCTTTAAGATTTCAAAACATGGGCCTTATCGCCATATATTTTCGTCAATCTCTCTCTCTCTCTCTCTCTCTCTCTCTCTCTCTCTCTCTCTCTCTCTCTCTCTCTCTCATAACTGACGTAAGTATTGCTCACTTTTGCAACTTTGATTCGACAGTTGATGGACAGTATGTGGCAACAATTCTTTTCACTCTGAGAACAATCTGTTACGAGGAAGAGTCAGCACTTGTCTAGTCTAAATTCTTCGTTATTATCTTGGATTTAATGGTCAAATAAGCCGAGTTTTAAGAATGTTCCTTGTATTATAACCTTTCATACATATTTGACATTATCAATGTCAAACATGATTCCTTTTATCCAGACATCTATAACTGATCTGCGATACCTCTGTTGATTCACTGCCAGCATGGCAGGAAACTGAAGTTTTTCTAGCACAACACCACTTCTCGGATATATTTGTGGATTACGTTTCTGCCTCGGTCAGTCCTCCCTAGCTTGCGCGCCTCGGTGGCGTGGTTGGTATGATGTTGGCATCCCCCACCTCTGTGGTCGCGAGTTCAATTCTCGGCCATTCGATTGAGGAGCGAGAGATGGGTATTTCTGGTGATAGAAGTTCACTCTGGACGTGGTTCGGAAAGCCGTTGGTCCCGTTGCTGAATAACCACTGGTTCCATGCAACGTAAAAGCACCCAAACAAACAAACAAACAAACAAACTTCCCTAACTTGCGTTATATTAAAGCTCATACATTAAACTCTTTTCTTTATATACGTATATATATATATATATATATATATATATATATATATCTATATATATATATATATATATATATATATATATATATATATATATATATATAACTTAACAATTATAAAATAGAGAGAATAGATTTTTAACACACAAATATTCCTCGGGCTTAATTAATTTCAGTACATACGTAGATGATATAAAGTAAGTCATTGTTTTCGATAGAACTTTTTTTTGGAACGTAACTTCTTGTTATAGCAGGCCGACAAAAACCACAAATACGAAAAGTAACTTTCAATGCATTTTAATTTTTCAGCTGATTTTCATAGGAACAGATGAGAATAGATTTTTTCTAATCTCCGATTCCCAGTTTTTCTCCTAATTGGAAATGAAAGTGCCCAGAAAGATCTGATTCATGAACTAGCTACTGAATGGGAGTGTTTATCCCTAACCGGGTGTGTTTATTTTGTAAACCGGGAAATTAGTTACTGTGTCTGATCACTGAAATAGTCAGGAGTGACCAGGATACCACTTTCAAGTTTATTTTCTTATTCCAACAGAATAGGAAAGACAGTCATTTACAACAGCCCCAAACAAGAAGAAGGAGTGATTTACAAAATACCTTGAGAACGTGGCAAATTCTACCTGGGAAAAACCAGAAAAGATATTGATAAGAGAATTTCCCAACATCGATATTGTGCAAGAGTAAATTCTCCGAACAGTGCTGGCAATTTATATGTGAAAAATTGCAGCTGTCCTATCCTTTAGAACAAAGCAGAAATATTATGACAAGAAATTTGTTAGAAGCAGCCTGCATATGTTTTAGCAAACAAAATAACTTCAATATCAGTCAGGGGATATACGTATACATTGGACTCTTTATTCCTACATATTGTTTCCCAACATTACAAATTCAGAGAAAGGTGTAAATAACCAATCACTAAATCGTTGAATAGTTCTCTACTTCAAATTTTTTAATTTGCTAATATCACCATTTGGTTATGATTTAAACAACCCATTCTGTTAATTTTATTTTTCCAGTGACAAAATTGATTTTTATTTTTTATGTATATGCTTATTCTGTTTGGTTATAATAAAGCTCTTGAAGAGGTCTTTTATTCTCTTTTCTCATGTGGACTATATTGGCATGTTTCATCTTCGTGTTATGAAGATTATATTTACGTCAGGTCTATATGTAAAAGTTGTACTTGGAAACGGAAATGTTTAGGAAAAGGAAAACTAAGTGACTGGACAACCTCAATCCCTTACTGTGTTTTAATTCTGAAGAGATGGTTCTGTAGTCGTACCAATGGAAGGACGTGGGACTGGCACTGGGTTTAAGAGATTTAAGATATTAAGATATTATGTTGTTGCTTCCATGTATGGATCGTCCCTCATTTTATCTCGGACAGTCTAGCAAAGGCTTAGAAGTAAGGCTAAGACCAGCATAAAATATTCTGTAAAAACTGGGCAAAAAATCTAATGCAATATTCATTCATTTAAGTGAAAAAAAACCACCAACCTAAATTGGGTGGATTGTCAGTAATTGCAAGGTCAAGAGATGTCTTATCACAAAATCTTTTAGAATCTGCTTTAATACAACTTACTTTTCATTGTAATTTCAATGTTAGTCGTGGCCTTTTTCATGTAGACCTTTGTATCTGTAACATGTTTAAGAATGACCTCAAAGATATAATTACTGACTTAAATAAAAATCAGTTGCCTTAGTGTTATTATTTTTGTTGTAATGTATGTCTGACATGTATTGCTAATATGGTTTTGTTTACCAAGTTCTGAATAGCTGTCACCTATAATCCTTTAATTGTCTTGAAATTGTATCTGAGATGATTGTCTTAAACCTTTAATTGCACCCATTGTTTATGCTTGTTTGGGAAGGTTTCTTATATTCCAGGTGTGTCGGATTCTAGGTACTAATCTCTTTATAATCCCTATCTATCAGTTATACGAATCTTCTTGTATTGTCTTTTCTCGTATTTATGTCAGTCTCTGCTCAGTAAAAGACGTTTAACGTCAAAAGATCTTGCATATCCTCCTTCGTTTATTTTTCCTTCGTGGCATATATCTTTATTTATGGATTTATGACGTTTCCTAACTTTCGTGATTCAGTTATACACACACACACACACACACACACACACACACACACACACACACACACATATATATATATATATATATATATATATTCATATTTGACATATTGTCAGATTATCTGAACAGTTCCGAAAACTTCACACCCTTTCATCTCCTTGAAATAATAGGGCAATACAGAACTGCATCGGCATCATCACAATAATAAGAGCAATGATAGCCTATCAGACAGATGAACATTTGCTGGTCATTTAGGAATGGCCGCGAGGATTATTTATATATTATATTATTAGATAGATATATATATATATATATTATATATAAGTATATATAATATTATATATATAGTATTTTTCACGAGCTATTCTTTTTACTATTCTTTTATTTTTACTTTTACTGGGGAAAACAGTTTTTCTTTATTGTTATTTTTCTATCGCTTTTTTTCTTTTGTGCTCCTCCTCGATGGCTTGTTTCTTTCTTTTAACTATTCTTCATCTTTTCTCTTTTCATTCTTCCTTCTCCCTTGCCATTCGTATTTTCTACCCTCCGTTCCTCTTATTCCCCTCCGACCAGAGAAGGAACCTCTTTTTCCGTCCTCGAAAAAGACTAGGTTGCTTTTCTTTCCCATTTTGCCGGGATAAGATGACCAGAATGCGGATCATATATTACAGGTTTTGAGATCGGTTAATAACACCACTAATAATGCTTGGACTGACCCTTGTTCTAAATTATGGTATCCCTTTATCAAGTAGAGAATAAAATTTTATATGTACTTTAGTTGGAGGCACCGTTATTTTTTATTTTATTTTATTTTTTTTGTTAGTGGCAAAACCACGTGTTACGCTTTTTTTTTTCAACTTTTGAATTACTATCTTGGCGATGTCAGCTGTTACCTCCCTAGATTTTCTGTCACAATTTAATGCAATGTTAAAAACCTTATTATTCTTTCCAAAGATCAGAAAGTTTTTTTGAAAAAACTTCAGAAGTTTTCCTAAGAAAAAAATGGAATCAATATAAATAACAAAGAAAATTGGGGCCTCAGTTTAATTCTAAAGCCAACTTGCGGGATTTCCTTCCTTTATCGAATTACGTTCTAGGTCTCTCTCTCCGTCTCCTCTCTTCATCTCTCTCTCTCTTCATCTCTCTCTCTCTCTCATTCTTCCTCTGGTGTGATTAATTAAGCACATGAAAATAGTCATATCTCCCTAACTTTGTTTTTCCTCTTTCTGCTCGGCGTCAATAAACTAGATGAGACGCCAGTTTTAGTAGCCATAATCAGTAAGTCGCATTCTTCTTGTCCGATCGTCTATTCGTATGTCTGTCCGAGCGCGAGCCTGCTTGAGTCAGACATACAGTATTTCTCTCAAGAGAAAACGGTTGTTGTACTCTACTTGTTTGGTTTAGACAATAAATGGGATTCTATATGATTCCCATGAGGTTAAATTACCTCTACCATACAAATGAGTGCCCACGAACGTGAGGAGATAGTTAACAATAACATTAATCCTATATAAAAAATCGAAACGGGTAGATGCACGGACCCATTTCTTTGTTTTATATCTAGTCCTGAATTTCTCCCTTTTATCTCCCGAGTCCTGTAATTCATATGCCACACACACACACATACACACGCGCGCGCAATTGATCACCCACATATAAGAATCGAAAAGATTTCCTTCCACCAACTTACGAGGAATGCTGTTAGAGAGCTTTCTCAGGAACCCTTGGCATTTCCGTATTGATCATCAACATAGTTTGGGTTATTGGGCAATACAAAGTAATTATCAAGATTTTTTTTACTTCGTGTTTAATCCTGGTTAAATTCTTCGTTGGCTTTGCTCCACTTCCTAGCCTGGCACCACCGCCCAGACAGCCACACACATCCCGTATCTCTGTATCTCGAATCATTATAGCAAAATTTTCATCGCTCTTGTAGCTACGCCCCGCCTACTGATTACGTCACGACAATTCTTTGAAGCTGATTGGTTGGCAATGGGTGTCAAGTAAAGTTGGTTAATCTTTGGTTCTTTGCATCGTTAATAATTTAACAATAGTTGGTCTACCGAACTTAAATAAGTTCTGCTGATTATCCAAAGTAAACGTTATATCATCCCATGAAATAAAATCATAGTATGCATCTCCCTAAAAGAAATGAAAATAAAAAAGAAAGAAATAAGAAAAATGGAAAACATGAAGGAAGTCAGCAGGATCCACGATGCTGCAATGTAAGTTACCGTAATTAAGGTTCACCTGACCACCGAGGTGATACAGGAAATGTCTGCGTTTGAATCGATGCACTTGAATCACTAAACAATTTATTATGATTGCCGTTTGATATTGCCAAGTGTGTTCACTATCCTAAATTTCAACACAAAGACTTTCTTAGGGATATGGAGACAGGTATTTCATATTGATTTGAGGAAACTTTACAACATTTTAACAGTCATAAAATCGATTTCATCGCAATCGTTCACATTCGGAGGGATGTCAAGCAGTGACTGCACCCTTCACACCTTCACAACCAGAATAGAACCTAGGATGTTCAGCTGAAAGTTACAGCATGATAGGCTATACAAGTCATATGGGATATAATTGGCTGAGAATTTTCTTAGAGAGTATCTCTTTTCGAAATAATGGAATAATAATAAATAAATTTCATATATATGCCCCATGTCTTTTCGTTTGGTGGTTTACGCAGCTTGTGACGTTTGGATTATGCTTCGGTCTCATATCCAGCTGTTTTCTTGTGGTTTTTGTTGTTGTTGCTCTTATGGTTCTTGTTGTGTCTAAGATCTTCATAATGATATTATATGAATAAATAACATTTTTTTCGGAGATATCAATTGCGCACTCCACAATCACTGGCGTGTTTTGGGCGGACTTAGTTGCAAAGAGCCGTGGATTTTGCTATGGTATGATACTGAAAAAATTACATCAGGCATCTGATCCAGAAACTCGTAACATTCTTCTTTGACGGGTGGGAACGGAGGCTGTTAGTTTCGTCTTATGCAGTGGAGAATAATATAGATTTCAAGTTATGTTATCTGCTTTATGTACAGTGCTATTGGATGCGGATTTTGACTGACATAGACGCTTTGAAATGTGCAGTGGGAGAGTGAAGGAGGACGAGGAGGAGGAGGAGGAGGAGGAGGAGGAGGAGTGGGGGTGATGGGAAGAAGAAAATGCAAACGGAGAGAAGGGGAAAGGAGAACAAAAAGAAGACAGGCGAAGAGTAGATGATCGATCCTTTTCCCAAGATGATTATCCATAGTTTACTAATCAAAGAACCCAATAAAAAAAAGAGAAAACAAACAATAATGGAAGAAAATGGAAAAGGCCAAAGACCAAAGAGGAATAAAGTTTGAAGAAAGTAGTGGCAAAGTTTAAAAGGATAAAGAAATGGTCCACTGTGGCTATGAAAAAACTTACTCTGGACGATGAATTAAAACAATAAATAGAAACAAAAATTATAACTAAAGGCTAATATCAGTGAGTTCAGGAGGCATTTGAAAAGTGATATTACTTCTCACTGTCAGTCTAGAAATCTATCAGCCTGTCTACTTGTAAATCTTACCGTGTGCCTAAACGAATAAGTTGCCATAGCTCAAGGGAAAGTTAATTAACAAAGGAAAGAGTATAAGATTTGAAGTGCTGAGTAAATTAGACAACGTTTAAACAATTGCCCTTCGTGAAAGCAAACAATATAAGTGAGCGGGAAATGAAAAGGGAAGTGAAGCTACAAGAGGCAGCATAGATCTCGAAATCGACTAATTATATCCCTTCTTAATGCATCTGCTTTCTCGTAACTAAACCACTCTCAGGATCCACAGAATTAACCGAGAAGTTTTAATGACTCTGAAGGCAGGATGTTCGTAGAATCAAGCAAAGACCGATAATGGGTTCACAAGGGAAATTGAAAATAGGAAATTCAAAGTTTAAGGGCGAGGGAAAGGGAAACCAAACAAACTAACGCCATCAGTTGCATTGCTACAGAATTTCTCGTGGCCATTCAAGTGTAGAGGTAATATGGCTTACAAAATAAACCAGAGGAGGCTTTAATGGAAAGAGCACTTGACACCGAATCAAAGCAGCACAGAAATCTGTATATATATCTTTTCAGGGGAAAGCTGACGCAGAAATAACAGATCTAGACCCCTCATTTGCATCCTGAACGCGTCTTCTTAATGGTGATTCTGATTATTTCATAAACTGTATCAGTCGCCAAAATGAACGAATAAATGAAGGAATTGAGGCATGAATGAATGAATTCCCCAAAATATAAGTTCCATTTTCATGAAAACTAAACCAAAATTTCTTAGATCATCCAAAACCTGGAGGCGAAAAGTAAAATTAACACCTTGAAAACGAAATGTTTTTATTATTATGAAAAATGAAAAAAAACGAACTATTATAAATGAAATATGGTGTTCGTTTCAGCTACACTGATAGATAGATACCTTTTATTACTATAATTGTTCTTGCGGTCAGCTAAAAATCACAAGCATGTCTTAAAAGCCAGCCTAACTTGGAGTTATCTGCATATACAAGTATAAACAGACATCGGTGAAGTCTTCGTCAGGCGGCGATGAGAAAATTCAAATTCACTGCCGATGGTAATCTTCAACAAAAAGGAGGACCTTAGCTCATTTTCTCTTTAGTGAAAATGCTACTAAACTACGCAAAAAACTAATTTGCATCTTCCTAGGTGAAAAACTGCATGTAAGTTTTCGTTGACGACATACAAAGAAATCTCCAATTATAAAAAATGCAAAATGAATGAATAAGGAATCAAAAATACCAAAAAAACTTTACTAATATAA
>NC_061097.1:65045267-65050267 GCF_015104395.2 Macrobrachium nipponense | reverse complement strand
AGAATTTCTCCTCCCTACGTGCCACCAACAATGACACCACCGATCATGACAACTCTTATGGAAGAAACGCCCCGAACGAGGTACTCCTGCAGCCGATGGAAATCAAAGTAGCCGTGACGTCCCACAGCGTAGCGAAAAGCCCATCAACGTTACAGCGCCGCTTAGGAGGTCCAGGCGGCTGCAGGGTATGCTGCAACGCAACCATCGGCTCGAAGAAAGTGGCTTGAGACCTGGCTCAGGCAACCAATGAAAACAAAGACTCACCTCCACCAGCCAATGGTAGACAAGCATGGGGCAGACCCCCTGCTGTCAACCACAGATATAACGAGGACGGACACCGCACCTAGATCAGTCCACACTCAGCTTCCCAGCCCGTGGATGTCTGGCAGCTCCAGACGAAAGCTCGCTTTAAGAAAGAGAGCGAGAGAGAGAGAGAAAATCGTTAATGACTTTGATGACTGTGGTTATCATAGTTTATCTGTAAAATTCAAATATATACACTATTTTGACCCTGTAGTTTTACCATTGGACCTCTATAGGCGTTTCTACTAGTCTGTTTAAGTAGCACGGAAAAAGCCGCTATTCGCAAAATAGAGAAAGAATCTCTACAAGTGTAACGCTGCTGAAGTAGCCATTACTTTAAGTAGATTATTATTATTATTATTATTATTATTATTATTATTATTATTATTATTATTATTATAATTATATTATTACTATTATTAAGAATGACGAAACGTTCTTAAGTAACAAACCTTAATTCTCACCAACTTGTAAATAAAAACTTCCTTGAAATTGAAACAACATAACATGTGCAATTAGAAAAATAGATAAACAAGGAGAAGAAGATAATGTAGGTGGCACGAAGACCCCAGCACTGACGGAATTGATAATGAGAAGCGCACCTTTTACCTCTGAATTAGTATGCCAGCAAATATCTTTTCGATGTTGTTGCAAAATGTAAAAAAAGTATTTTCCTAAACGTAGAGTAGGGAATAGTGAGAGATTCCGTACAGTAAATGTAAATGAGTAATTCAACTACTATTAACAATGATTTAAAGGACTAATAAATATAGAATGAATTTAGCAAATCTCATGCAGCTCTACAAAACAACCCACTCAAAATTAGTAGAACTCTTTTGTTTAGGAAATTAATTTATAGGAAAAGATAAAAAAAAATGTTAGCTGGATACAAAATAGAAAAAAAAAATAACAATGAGAGAGCGAATAGAAAGTATTATTTCCAGATAATTCCAGAGACAATTTTCAGTCGAACTTCTCTCCTGTCTGCAGCTAGAGGCATATTTCTTTCTATTAAGATACTACCATCTATGATAATTCGTTTTCAGCATTTTCTGGAAGCGCCCGTGTTGTGTTACATCCTTGGCGTTTTATTTTACCAAAACAGAGTATTTTGGGACTTGGTGCGTCTACGACTTCTTATCAGATATCACATACCACAAGACATCTCGCGAGGTTAAGTGGCGTACGACGCAAAAAAAAAAAGAAAAAAATAAAACAAAAAAAAAAAACTTCTGTAACCCCATTTTCCGTGTTCGGCCACTATTTTCTGGTGCATTTTGCCATGAAGAGACCCCTGGAAAATATTCAGGGCAAAAATTCAGTTATTTCACCATGAAGTGACGTTCCGAAAACGCGTTAATATGGTTCAGTAAATGTGCACAATTTTGAACGAAATTGGTTTCTTAAAAGGCTAGGATGCTTTTAGGAAATCGATTGACTAGGATGGTCTCCCTAATATTTACCTATTCTCCCCAAATATATTAAATGATATGGCAAGAAGTTTTTAATTTTAATAAGTTATTATTATTATTATTATTATTATTATTATTATTATTATTATTATTAAATTGAGTATATCTTGTTTTACCAGACCACTGAGCTGATGAACAGCTCACCCAGGGATTGCCCTAAGGATTAAATATTTTTACGCGGCTTGGAACCAATTAGTCACCTAGCAACGGGATCTACAGCTTATTGTGGGATCCGAACCACATTATAATTATCGAGTTATGAATTTCTATCACCAGAAATAAATTCCTCTGATCCCGCGTTAGCCGAGCCGAGAATCGAACTTCAGACCACCGAATTGGTAGCCGACCGCGAAAACCACTCGTCCAACGCGGAACTTATTATTATTAAAAACTTGAATAAAACCCTGTCTCATTTGTGGAATAATAATAATAATAATTCTTTCATGCTACTTCTTGTCATTGGAGGTCGTGCTGTTGCAACCTGGTAGACCGACGGGGCTGGGGCATGACATCCATTGGGGAAACCCACAATCGAAAAATACCAGATGAGACAAGCAGCCCAGCAGCCAATGGCAACTCTCGCGCCGTGACACCGCAACGCCCAGGGGCGTCATGCCCAACCCTCGACGGTCTGCCAGGTTGCAACAGCGGCACCTTCAACCATAAGAAGTAGCTTGAAAGAAACTTTCTCCAACCAATAATAATAATAATAATAATAATAATAATAATAATAATAATATTGCCTTTATTCTTGCTTTTTTTTATAGAAGGTATGGAGTTTCTTACATAAAATAGACACGAATACAATATTTCATCAAATGATACAACTCAGAAATCAATGTGTAGCCGCTGTTCTCTATAGATGGCCAGGTCGAACAGGACCTAATGGTGCCTTTGGTAACAAATGAGTTTAAAACGATGTGAAAATATATTCTCAATAATTATATATGGATTGTTGTAGTAAATTCACTTACTAAATACACATACTTACATAATGAAGTACATCTGGTACAATAGAATCACATCTTCGTTGAAAGAAAACGCTAACGTCGTAACCTATAATTATCTGAAAATTCTAAAACATGTTTGAAATGTGTCACAAAGTCGTTGTATATCGTTCTAAATGAGTGAAAATGCTTATCAGTGTACTTTTTTTATTTACTTTTCAAAAACAGAAATCCATTCATATGCTTAATGTTTATTGGCACTGTTCTAGAGCACTGGCTCCCTAGCTGGTAAATCCTTAGCTGCTATTTTAGCCCTCGTTCTGAGGATATACAAGTTATTTGATTATCTAGTTTGACGCAGAGTTTACGTATGAAATATCAAAGGCCCATACAGGCATTTTTCCATTCAATGTCTAAAAGATAAGCAATAGTTCATTATTGCATTGAAATAGTTGGTGAATTTTTAACCAGTTGATTTTCTTTATAAATTGTGTGGCGTAGTCAAGTTTTATTCTGTTCCCAGTACTATCTTTGCAGCAAAGTTTTGCACCTTTTCTAAATCAGTTCAATAAGTTTCATTGTCGAACAGCACGGAAATAAACTCTTTACAAAAACATTAAAACAAAATTACCTGATTCGGTTACGTAATCTTCATTTCACCGGACAAAATGCAAAATTTCCATTCTTCCTTTGCGTATTTTTTTCGATATGCAATTTGAAGTTGAAAGGAATGTCCATAATGATTCCGAATCTTTTTGCACCACTGCTAGTCATTGCAATTTCTCTTGATTTAACCTTAATTTTGATGTCATCCGCAAATCGCGGAAGATATGGGTTAGAACCAATAAACATTTCGTTTTCGTTGTATTTATTTGAAGGCCAATTGACTTAAATTATTCCCTTTTTTCTATCCACATTTAGGACTTTTGCGTTAAGGTTTCAATTTTGTGTATATCCCCAAAATAAATATAGTACTACGCATTATCAGCAAACTGAAAAAATTTACCCTTATGGATTACCAGCCATAAGTCATTTACGAAAATATTGGATAATATTGGACTCGACACTGAGCCTTAATGGCATACCAAAGTTCACTTTCTGTCTAGAATCAAAATGCCCATTTACTTTGACAGAGTATGGTCTTTATAGATGGAACATAATCATTAAATTAAAATTTATCGATGCATAAGTTGCCAATTTTATCCAACAATATAGAGTGAAAGATACTATCGAAAGCTTCTGATAAGAAATACAGTGGTATTAAGGAAACTTTATTTTTATCAATATTATTATAGAGCATGTCCATACCTTGATGCAACGTAGTTTCAGTAGACAAATGTCATCTGAATATATTTTTCTTTACGATATCTAAACAACTGGCGTGTAACGACTTTTTCTAAAACCTCTGAGAGAGAGAGAGAGAGAGAGAGAGAGAGAGAGAGAGAGAGAGAGAGAGAGGCAGGTTGGGAGGGGGGGGGGATGTTTTTGACCAAGGAAATTCTAAATATCAGCTGGAAATTTTTCAGTATGAGTTAACTGAAAATATCACCTCCACTGCGGAAGAAACAACTCTCTAACGGGAAGATCTCTTTGGAGTGAAGACCACTTTGACTGTAAACATCCGATGAAGCTTAATCTTCATATTTATTTTTGTTATTATCCGATGAACTTTCAATGGTGAAGAGATCGATACAAAGAAGACCACCATAAACAAAAGCATTGCTTGATTAACCGTGTCGCCTCCTGAGAAAAGGGAATAGTTCAGTAAATACCAGAAAAGGTAGAGAATTTCAGACCTGGAAGTCAATGAGCAGAAAGATTCGCAATAAGTTGACGATTTCTTTACACTGCCCGTTCTGACATACAATAAGAACGAGAGTAGCACAGATGTATGATCAGGATCTTATACAGATTAACGACCGAATTGATATCTGTAAAATAAAAATAGAATTTGATAAATCTGATAATACGTCTATCTCAGGATGGAGGGGTGTCAAGGAAACCAGCCTCACACGAGGCAAAGTTTAGAAGGATACGAAAAGGTTCATAAAGGTGTAATTGTCAAAAATTGCAATTACGACTGTAATCATAATTTCAAAAGTATTAGCCGACTCCAAATAACCATTAACGGTACGTTTTGAGTTATTATTTACTGAAAATAAGATGGCAGCATAACTGAAAACCAAAACTACCTCTCTCTCTCTCTCTCTCTCTCTCTCTCTCTCTATGTGAAAGCAATGAGCAAGTTATTATTAATCTGGTTTATATTTACTTAGTG
>NC_061097.1:65005267-65040267 GCF_015104395.2 Macrobrachium nipponense | reverse complement strand
ACATCACCCTGATTCCAGCACATGCATTAAGCTACAAATGACCTTTAATATCCAATTCTCTCTACCTCGGAATTAATATATTTTCATATATGAGTCGTGTAGTGCGTAAATGGTCTAATTAAAAAAAAAAAAAGGTGATTTGGAGTTATAGGCAAAAGCGAACATCCTGCGGGGATCAGTAAGGTCTAAAGTGGCGTGTTTTGGTCAACAGGCGGTAAAGACTAACTTTAGCTCGGGCGCGAAAGAAACAGAAATCGTAGAAAAATACATTTGATCACCTTATTTATAAGACGACTAGAAGCCATTAGCAACTGTAATGACCCACCGAGAAGAAGAGGAGAAAAAAATTGTTGCTCCTGTTGTTTCAGTCTGAATCAATCTTCATCCATCTTGAGTTTCTCGCTGTTGGTTACTCCTCTTTTACCAAGAGACCTTTTCCTTCCCGCGGTAGTTTCTTGGTATCCCAATATTTTCTTTCGGGACAGTTTGTTTTTGAAAGGTTCTCACGCTGACGGAGAGTAAGAAAAAACATTAAGACTTCAGTTCTAATGAGAATATCTGTCTTTTGTCTTCTCATTTCAGAGAAATCGATCAGTTCCTATTTTGTGATAGTGTGAACATTGAAGTGTTGAACAAATATAACAACGAAATTATTATATTCGTTTTGCTGAGGAATAATGTAGAAAGTCGTGATAATCACAACAATACTTCTCAGCCCTAAAGATATTTATCGGAGTTTAACTGCGAATGGCATCTGTCACCCACCGGTGGTCACCCATCTACGTTTAGCAAAGTCCAATAGTGTTTCGTTTTCGTTAGTGGAAAGGAAACAAGATACTTTACCTATTTTGCGTTATGGAATAGGAGGGTCAGAAAAAAAAAAATTCATATTGTAAGATGTCTATCAGCTGCATTTTCAACAAACTATCCTCTTGACAAAGCCCTTAAAGGAACTTGTATTTCCCTATAGCATATTTTAACTAACTTATATTGTTGTGCACAACTTCACTTTTCACATTGATTGTTTTTATCTTTCTCTATCGAAGCCTTCAGCAAGAGTTCCAAAAGAATCTAAAACACTTTAAAGGTGAACGGTTAAAAGTAAACGGGGAACAGAAGCATTAACCTACATGCAAGAATAAATAACAGATAAATGACATTAATGAATAAAATAAAAAACAACTTTCTCAACAGAATATATTATATTTACAAGAATTCTACAGCTATGACGTCTCTGCTGGTGTGGTTTGATAATGATGAAATATCAGAAGATGATAATTTAGATTAAACTCACCATATATATCAGAAATCGTCAAGGAAGCTATACGAAAGGAAAAGACAAAAAGTTGTAACCACCGAAACTGTAAATTTCTGTACAAAATCAAGAGGAAGACTCAGAAACCAAATGGCTCCTAATAATAATATCACTTCTACGCATAAGAAACGATATGTTTAGGTCATTTGTCCTTCCTTTACTAGAATACTGTCCTACAGCGTGTATGTCTGCTTCTGACAGAGATTTATCTCATTTAGAGAGAGTTTCGTGGTCGTAGGTTTCTGTATCCTAATAGTAGCAGGTATGACTTTGGAAACCGACAGATGGTCTCTTATTTGTCATTTTCTCATAATATGTATTTCAACAGAGATCTTTCACATTCACAACAGATCCTTTATTCCCTTAATCTGGCAAGAGTAACCAGATTCGCTGAACACCAGCGCCAATACACAGTAAACGCTGTCAAACGTCTCAGTTTCTGAGGTCCTTTCTTCCCCTCACTGTTGGATTGTGGGTCATTCTCTCTCAGGAAGTTGTACCATTGGAACCTCAAATGTTCAAGCGAAGATGCAATGCACTACTCCCCTAAAACAATCCTTCCTGTATTCAAATACTATACTTAGACTTTATTTATTTATTTATTTATTTATTTATTTATTTATTTATATACTTTTTCCTTTTCCAATAATTGATCTCTCCTTTCTCTCTTATTTTCTGTTGCTTCTTTGAAATAAACACCATATTCTTTGAAAGCTTGAATTCCAAGTCATTGACCTCAGTGGGTTCGCTCCAAATAAATAGATTTCAACTTCTGAATAATAATAATAATAATAATAATAATAATAATAATAATAATAATAATAGACAAAATGGTAATGAAGAACAGTAGGAGAAGGAAAACCAACCTAAGCATGGCATGGATAGACTATAAGAAAGCCTTCGACATGATACCACACACATGGCTAATAGAATGCCTGAAAATATATGGGGCAGAGGAAAATACCATCAGCTTCCTCAAAAATACAATGCGCAACTGGAATACAATACTTACAAGCTCTGGAATAAGACTAGCAGAGGTTAATATCGGAGAGGGATCTTCCAGGGCGACTCACTGTCCCCACTACTCTTCGTAGTAGCCATGATTCCCATGACAAAGTACTACAGAAGATGGATGCCGGGTACCAACTCAAGAAAAGAGGCAACAAAATCAACCATCTGATGTTCATGGACGACATCAAGCTGTATGGTAAGAGCATCAAGGAAATAGATACCCTAATCCAGACTGTAAGGATTGTATCTGGGGACATCAGAATGGAGTTTGGAATAGAAAAGAAAAATGCGCCTTAGTCAACATACAAAAAGGCAAAGTAACGAGAACTGAAGGGATAAAGCTACCAGATGGGAGCAACATCAAACACATAGATGAGACAGGATACAAATACCTGGGAATAATGGAAGGAGGAGATATAAAACACCAAGAGATGAAGGACACGATCAGGAAAGAATATATGCAGAGACTCAAGGCGATACTCAAGTCAAACTCAACGCCGGAAATATGATAAAAGCCATAAACACATGGGCAGTGCCAGTAATCAGATACAGCGCAGGAATAGTGGAATGGACGAAGGCAGAACTCCGCAGCATAGATCAGAAAACCAGGAAACAAATGACAATACACAAAGCACTACACCCAAGAGCAAATACGGACAGACTATACATAACACGAAAGGAAGGAGGGAGAGGACTACTAAGTATAGAGGACTGCGTCAACATTGAAAACAGAGCACTGGGGCAATATCTGAAAACCAGTGAAGACGAGTGGCTAAAGAGTGCATGGGAAGAAGGACTAATAAAAGTAGACGAAGACCCAGAAATATACAGAGACAGGAGAAAGACAGAAAGAACAGAGGACTGGCACAACAAACCAATGCACGGACAATACATGAGACAGACTAAAGAACTAGCCAGCGATGACAATTGGCAATGGCTACAGAGGGGAGAGCTAAAGAAGGAAACTGAAGGAATGATAACAGCGGCACAAGATCAGGCCCTAAGAACCAGATATGTTCAAAGTACGATAGACGGAAATAACATCTCTCCCACATGTAGGAAGTGCAATACGAAAAATGAAACCATAAACCACATAGCAAGTGAATGCCCGGCACTTGCACAGAACCAGTACAAAAAGAGGCATGATTCAGTGGCAAAAGCCCTCCACTGGAGCCTGTGCAAGAAACATCAGCTACCTTGCAGTAATAAGTGGTACGAGCACCAACCTGAGGGAGTGATAGAAAATATCAGGCAAAGATCCTCTGGGACTATGGTATCAAAACGGATAGGGTGATACGTGCAAATAGACCAGACGTGACGTTGATTGACAAAGTCAAGAAGAAAGTATCACTCATTGATGTCGCAATACCATGGGACACCAGAGTTGAAGAGAAAGAGAGGGAAAAAATGGATAAGTATCAAGATCTGAAAATAGAAATAAGAAGAATATGGGATATGCCAGTGGAAATCGTACCCATAATCATAGGAGCACTAGGCACGATCCCAAGATCCCTGAAAAGGAATCTAGAAAAACTAGAGGCTGAAGTAGCTCCAGGACTCATGCAGAAGAGTGTGATCCTAGAAACGGCACACAGTAAGAAAAGTGATGGACTCCTAAGGAGGCAGGATGCAACCCGGAACCCCACACTATAAATACCACCCAGTCGAATTGGAGGACTGTGATAGAGCAAAAAAAAAAAAAAAAAAAAAAAAAAAAAAAAAAAAAAAAAAATAATAATAATATAATAAATTACAGCTCCCAACTCAATTCTGAACTCACGTACAATCATCTGAGCTCAATATCTGGACACGAAAAGATCAGGATTCTAGGGAGAACAGCTCTCCATCGGTGGTAGTACGGTTACTTTCTTTAATTTTCTTTTTTTTCCTCCAATTTCTTTAATATCTTTCGTTTGTTCTTTTGTTATTTCTACTTTTTCATAATTCCATTCTAAGTAATTTGATATTTGTAATTACAAACATTATCAGATTTTACTTTTGGGTTTTTTAATAGACAAATCAGGCTTTCATAAAACAGAAAAAAAACTAAGAGAAGGAGAACACTGAAACATAGAGCTGTTATACCAGAACGACTTTGGTATAAAATTTTCCAATTAGTGTTCATTACATTCATCTTATTCTTTTTCCTCAGTTGTTTTCTTTATTCACTTTTTTTTATTTAGGGTTCCATCTTCCTAATTCTTTTCACCTTTAGTCCTTCATCGACTGTATTCTCTAATATGGCTCATTCATAATGCATTTCTACCCTTTCATCTTATAGGCAATTTATTCCATTTCTTTTTCTTCCTACTTCTCTTTTACCTTGGAAAAGTCCTCTTCTCATTCCTTCTCACCTCTTCCCTACCCACGCCTCTGATCCTCGACCTAAAACAGCGCACTTCCAAACCATGAAAGGAATTCCTATTCGTCGTTTGCAAAGGATCCTCCTCCTCAGTAAAAATGTACTAATCCTCCATGAAAGCGATTATCTCACCTCTCTCTCACTCAGCCATCCTCTTCTCCCCCTTTTTGCTTTCTCCTTCCTTTGCGCGTTGCTTTCGTGCCTCAATTCTCCCATTCCATTTGATGCTAATTAGTTTATTCGGTTAAACTGGCCCTTTGATGATCATCAAATAACTCTGTGAATGGAAACTTATTCTTGAAGAGACAGTCAACTTTTGTCGAGGTTCTTTCGATTCTTGTTGGGGACGAGGAATCTAAATATGCTGAAAATATTTGCAATTTTTTTTAATCCTTAAACTTGGGGTTTAATTAGGTGCTTAATAGCATGTAAGGAATATTAGCTAATGTGTGTTTGTGTGTTTCAGTTTTTAACCGGAGGCTTATGGTTTATCTATTTGTAAGGTGAGGTTTGTGGAGAGGTCAATGATAACTCCATACTAGGCGAAAATTTTAATGAAGGAAAGAATTCTGACAACGCTGAAACAGTTCCTAAAGGAGACGACAGTCTTCTTATATTAACAAGTGGAAAACTTTACAAAGCTAAAGGGGAGCTTATCAATTTCAGGACCAGAGACTAAAAAACCCTAAAACCCAAAACTTTATAGAAGGTTTCAGTAGTCAGCCGAAGAGGCACAATCAAGAAGAGTATGCGGCTGAATTCCGTGAAAACTGAGACTCAGCCCTCATTACATAACAGGGGAACATAAACAAATACAATAAAATAAGTGTTCCCTTCATCATGCTGACTCTTTAAGACAGTAAAAGGGATGGATAATGACCAGGTCAAGAGGAGGAAGAGAAAGAAAGGCTGGAGAATCTTGAGGGGATTGAACCGCTCTACAAAAGGAACCGCCTTCGGTGAAAGGAATTATCGTACATGCATAGATCTCTATAATCAATGTCCTACTTTATTTAGAATCTCTCTCTCTCTCTCTCTCTCTCTCTCTCTCTCTCTCTCTCTCTCTCTCTAGTTTGCCAACATCCTTGTTATTTTGTGGAGTTGCTACTTGCCTCCTTATCTTTAGCTCATCTTTAAGTGTACCGAAAGACACGATGACAGCTATACAATGGCCTTTCGTATGCTTAAGAGCAACAGCATTAGTAACACTGCCAAAAATACCATTTCCCATTGTTATGGAATAGAACAAAAATCTAAATTAAGCAACTTAAATTCGTTAAAAGTGTTCGTTCATTTGTTTCGATGTCCTCGCTTCCTTTACATTTGCTATTCCAGCTTCCCCTGGAAGAACATTAGCCGGATATTATTTTTAGATTATCCCACGAGCGCCCTACCCTTAAAGGTATTAAAACTTCTCACTTAATCCTTTGAATGCTGTGCATCCTTCCATTGTAACAGTGCGGATGGGTTAAGAATGGGTATAATGAGTGACATTACGAAACCAATGTTGTAGTTTGAATGTTTTTTTGTTTACTTTCCTTTTTTTCTTCTAGCTTACATTGTTTCCTTTTATCATGGGCAGATTTCTTTCAACATTTATTTAGAATTTATGTAATTTAATCATCTTAAAACATCTTTGCTTTTTGCTTGTATCATGGCACGATTTTCCTTTGGACACATGAGCTCGCGTACAAATAGAAAGGTTGGCAGATTCCCGAGTGATAGGGAGAAAAAATGTCATGTTTAATGTATGTTTTTCAATATCTTTCTTTCCCTAACTTACCGATATTATTCATTATATATTTTGTTTAATGTTTCAATGTACGTAATTAAGTTATTTATGGCCCCGGTGTTCTTTTCTATTATCCCACTTCGTGCACCATTGCATGGCACACTTCCTTTGTCTATTCTTGTTCATCTTTGTTTAGTAACGATCATCCGAGAAACTAATCCCTCATTTCCTGCTCGTCCATCGTCCTCCTTTTCTCCTCTTTCATCTTCTCCATATTCCTTTCCTTCCGCCATTTCCCCAATACGCGACATTTCAACATTCTCATCGTGAAAAGATTTCTTAATCAGTCTTTGCAATGGATAATCAAGTCAAAATCATCAGATTTACGTATAAAATAAAAACAGCTTCAAATCTATATCATTTTACACTCACTGAAACCAACAATGTGTAAATAAATTCCCAAATATAAACAAACCTGTCCCATCCTACTCTCGTACTCATCATCTCGAAGGTCACTCCCTTCAAGAGCAGCGTTGTGGATTTTAGGGTGAAATGAGAGAAATCATTCTTTCAGTATCGTCACTGTTGATTCCAAACAGAGGTGTTGGTTGTGCGGGAGTTAAGGGGATCGACCAGTGTGGTAATAGAATAAAATATGACACAGAAATGGGAGACGTTACCTACGAAAGTAGAAAATTCTTTTCATAAGTTGACTGCGAACTTCAAAGGAAGTATTTCCTCGTCGTCATGTATCTTGCGAGGCTGACTTCAATTTTTCAGATGGAAAATGACAAAGAGAGTCTCTGTGAATGAGTTCACTTCACATGAAGGAAGGAAGGGAGAAGAGGAGCTGATCAACTGGAAACTTAAACGAGCCAATTTTTCTACGAAAGTTGTTGATGGCATAACTTCAGGGGAAGAAACGAATGTGGATGGAGCGCAGAAAGATCGTCGTTCTCGATATTCTTGGACTCTAGATTCTAGAAACACTTTTATTACAATCGGCTCAGTTTCTTTGGTACTTTGTTGTTATAATGATATAAGTCCCTTTAAGACTATGGTCAAATAGAGGAAGGTAACCCATGCAATGATAATTTGATACGTCACGATGGAATACAGTTTCCTATACTCTTTAATCCAGCATTCTACCAAATTTCTGCCTTCATTTAGGACAGGAATGCATTGCTGGTGTCATGTGTATATTTGTGGTTGTCAGAGACTTTAGAGGATAAATTGCAAATATCCATTAGCAGCCATTTCGTGTTTATGAATTTTATCTCAATTAACCCCTTCAGTAATCAAAAAAAAATTCTTGGAAAACCTTGAATACACATTGCCCAGATTAACAAATTGTAAACCGCCCCCTTCTGTTTTTATATATAAAGGTCTGACAATCTCTCTTGTATTCAGGGGAAAATTGAAAATGTAAAATAAACTATGAAACTACTTGTTCAAATGGCTGCTAATGGAGATTTTCAATTTATCCTCTAAAGTTTCTGATAACCATAAACATACATATGACACCAGCAATGCATTCCTGTCTTAAATTAAGGCAGAAATAAGGTAAAATGCTAAATTACATGGGTTACCTTCCTCCATTTAAGAATAGCCCAAACAAAAATGAGTACAGTATTCAAACAATAATGTATACAGTATTCCCTGTAAAGAATGTAGGAAGATTTATATTGATCAAACATCAAAAGGACTAGCTTTTGCTAGGTTGCCCGACATAAAAGAAGGGGCAGTCCATACATGATGTTTATACTGTATATCATGTTGTTTCTTTCCCTGGGGCTATTTTTTTATTAACATTCATTTTAGTGTGTTAACATAGAAAAAACGAGGTTGACCTTGAAAGATTTTACCTATGATTTTATGGTTTCAAAACCGTTAAAATAAGGAAAGCTGAGAATGTTCTCAGAAGTTTCCTTCTCCGTGTTACTTACACTATAAAACATTTTTGTGGGCTTTATTATAGCAAATATCTAATATATGTGAAGGATAACATAAACCTCTCCCTATTTTTTTATGTATTCAATTTATTGATCCAAATATTAGGGACTGACAATGCGCAATGATCGTAAAAACATAGAAAAAAAAATTGATATCTTGATATTAAGATGGTTGCCTGAATAGGAATGAACATAAGTCAAGTTGTTGGTTGGTTTTCTACAAATACTGAATTTACATTGAAATGGTTCTCTATGCATCAAAACATGTAAGAAAAGGAGGCAATTATCTTTTTCCAACTCTAGAGTAAACTCAGTAGATGGTACCTGGTTATTTAATTTAGAGAGTAAATCATTTACATCAATACCAGCAGGAAAAACAGCTAAAATATCATCAACATATTTATACCACTTTAATGGAATATAAATGGTTTTAGGTAAAGAGCGTTTTTCAAAGAATTCCATGCACAAGTGTGTGTGTGTGTGTGTGTGTGCGTGTGAGCGAGTGGGTGTGGTTGGGTGAGTGAAAGTATTTGAAAATCAATAAATAGAATAGTATGTATTGGTAGTGAAAACAAAAAGACACAGCGAACGAAGTAGGGCAGAAGCAGCATTTAACTCGAATTCTAAAAACAAATTCCAGTCCAGCGAAAGCCCCGTTTTACCTTGCGGGGTATAATCCCATTTTCTCTAATTTGGGAGAGGGTCACAATCCTTTAATAGAATATTTTTATTAAGAGCTTTTGCAAAGCCTTCTGTGTGCAAAGTAAAGTTCTGCGTCCTATTTCCATTTCAAACCGTGGTTCGAATTAATTTAATGGTCCTTTATGCAAAGGTGAACGAGAATAGGAAATTGAATTAATTCTTTAATTTCGTCCTCGGCGCAATCTGGGTGGTCGTGGAAAAGCTATTGTTGCTGTGCGCGCTCTAAGTGCTTATGATATCACCAGACAAGACAAGCAGCATACAGATTGCCAATAGTCTGCGTCATTTAGAATGCTCTTATATATCAAATGAATCCTGCCCTACACATTTTGATTATTTTATTATTTCCTCTAACACAGATAACCATATTGATTCATTTCTTTTCCTCCGCCAACGGGTTTACGTTTTCATATGTCGGTAGGTGCTCTTGTTGGCAGGGCATATCTAGAACGGATGAACGGCATTTGAAGATATTGGGTTCTTGGCATATCATTAAAACGAGAGTTTTTTATTTATTTTTTTTTTATTTAGTAGACTATTTGAAGGTTTGTTTCTATGGAAACCATCCCGTTTTCCTTGTCTTGTTCCAGCCTTCAAACGGAGGGACACAAAACGGAATCGACAACTGACAGACATTAGATTCTGTAATTGAACTCAAGAGTGACGATCACTCCTCTCCTCTCTTCCTTCAGCATCTAAGACCTTTCTCGGGTCCCGAAAAGGAGCCGGTTCTGATGGACTGAAATAAAAATGGACTCAGATCAATTTACTAGGATTCACAAACCTTTGTTTTCCAAGTAAGTTTTCACTTTGCCTTGAATATGAAGTTGCTGCACATCACCAAATGGCATTTAAACCCTATATAAGAAAGGAACTTTCAGTTGCTCTATCAAATGGAATGAAACTTTTAGAATATTTTTCTTCTATGGAAATTTTTCTGAATGACTGGATTATTAAAGCTTTCTGCTAAATTTTTGAAATGTTATGCAACTTTGGGATACGGCTGCCTTTTGGGGTTTGATATGAGCATCTTTTTATGTCACAAAAGAAATGACCCACGATTATTGCATCATCTGAAGTACGAAATTTTTATTAATTTTATGATACGTTATCTTTATCATCATCATTTTAATCTAGAAATACAAAAATCTTAATCGTGACTCTCTTGTGCAGGAATGAAAGGTTTCCAAGCAATGATATTGAGATATTCAGATTTAAGCGCGTTTATTAGTGGAAGAACTGCAAAGGACTTTCATAAGAATAGTGAAGCAATTCTATAGACAAATAGATGTTAACATCTTACGACTTCCCTCCATTCTTTTAATAACTGGCGCGGGGATGACGCGACTGAAGGACCTCTTATCTCCCGATGGAAAACTATGGACCTTCTAGCCACTCAAAGTGATAATGATGGAAAGGAGAGGAAGACAGAAACAACAGGATAAATCCAAAGTTGAGGTATGAAGGAAAAAATATAGTTATTGAGAAGCATGTAGTCCCTCTAACTTTCCATCATCTCCCTTTCAGTTTTCTGCTAGGCTCATCGGGCAGGTGCTGATCTCCTGCTTCTTTGGCCGACAGCCAGTGAGGGACAGGTCCCAATGCTAAGACACGTGGCCATGTGTCGCTAGGCTCGGTTTATATTTGTTAATAGTCCTAAAGGGCATTGACTAACCCTTTTCAGAGACATATTTTTGGTAACGTAGCTAGAGCAAGGCACTATCAACCTCTCTCTCTCTCCCTCTCTCAACCGACCTCTGTGCAACTCACTTATCACAATTATCTCAGGTAGCTAAAACAGACTAGTAAATTACAAAAATACATTTACTTAAAAACAAAAGGACTACTAAAACGAATCCAATTCTGGAAGAGCAAAAATGGTTGACTGAACAAGTCAAATTCTCAAAGAACAAATGTTTAACTGAATAAGTTAAAAATCTGAAGCTTTTAGTTTCTAAACACAACCCAAGGAAAAAACAACTCCAAACAATGCACCACTTTTATCTCAATTCAAACAGGAAACTGAAATAACCTGGGATTGGACAAAACCCGTCCACCCCTTTCTCTACAATAATTAGACATCAGTCAAAAAAAAATAGGCTACTAGAAAGTCATAAAGAATGTCATTGCTTATCACATCTGCCTATCAAACATGGGTCAACAAAAAAAAAGCTATTTAAATATATAATATATTCTTAAAGGTTCGTTTCGATGCACTGGAAGTCTCATGACGCTGAGAAATGTTGTGCCCCTTGCTCAAAGCAATTCAATTTTACCAACCCAATATAATATGCTCAAGTTTATTTGATTCATTCTGCCTCTGCTACGCTACATTATTTGCTTGACCTCTTACACATACGTTTTTCAACGTATGATTAGTTTTGATGATTGCCTTCATATAAACATGCCGAGATGATTTCTCTAAAAAGCAGCAAGGAAGCTTTTATTCCAATGATAAACTAGACATTTCTGCGAGTTGTCGGTGGCCTTGGTTTTAGCCATTTCATTGTTAGCAGGATATCGAGAACAGGGAACAAGATTTGATGAAACCTGGTATACCTAATAAACAGCAGGAAATCATCTGTGTCAATTTACTCAGAAGGTTAAACTTCGCGAAATTTTATAAATGCATTTAAAATTTTTTCTCAAAGTCTGTTACTTTATTCACGAGATATTCTGCCTACAAAGACGCCGGAAAATACACATTCCTTCCCGCTTCATTTACGGAGGTAACTGTTATGTGTTTGTTCATTTCAGAAGAAAGCTGAAAAAAAAGCAGCGATTTTTCACTCGGAAACATCTGGAGGAAGTAGACACAAAATCATTATATCTGCTGCTGTAGTGAGAAATAAGGTTTGAAAAAACCAAGTATTCTTCAGCATATTTTAGTGTTCCCAGATTGATTGCAATCTTTTATTCAGTTATCTATTATTCCCTCCGATGTATTTCTCTTTCTTCCTCATTTCATATTTTTTCTACTTCAATTCTACTCCCCTCTGGTGTGTGTAATATTTCCTATTTCTGTAACCTTGTTTTTTTTATCATTCTACGTATTTTAATATTCTTGCTATCACTCTGCGTATTTATCCTCATACCGAACCTATTTAAAAGGAACTAAAAGCGACAATGAACACAAACATCATTATTTCATATATGCTCGACAGAGAGAGAGAGAGAGAGAGAGAGAGAGAGAGAAGAGCGAGAGAGAGAGATTTGTTAGATCTAACATTCGGAGCTTTCTCGTGCATAATAGGGCTATGTCCATTTCTGAAGCTGGTAACATCCATGTATTCAGGGATGACGACCACTTCAATGAAATGGAATAATTTTACACTCAAATGCTTCAGCCGGAAAGTAGTTTATCCCAGATCCTCTTGTCTCTCCTGTGAGCCGCCATGCGTTGACGAGACATGAAGACCCCAGCAGCTGCCGCAGCTGAACGGTCGTTGAAGGAACACGCATTCAGCACACTCTACGACATGGATATTCAAATGAGGTATTAGAAACAGACCATTTACAGGTTTTCTTTGATAAATGGTAAATTAATGAAAATTAAATCTTAATCACTGGTTTCTTTTAAACGGAGCTGTAAGTGGGAAATCATAGTAAACAGTATATAATATATATATATATATATAATATATATATATAATATATATCTATATATATATATTATATATATATATAGAATATATAGTATATATGTGTGTGTGTGTGTGTGTGTAAATAAGCATGAGCGTTCTTAGTGCTTAAAGTGTGATACTGTATTTTAAAAGGTGATAAAAAATCCTTATATTTCAGAGCTATCATTCATTTAATACCTAGAATCTTCCGAATTAAACACTAAGAACGTTAATGCTTATTTACAGTTTACACTCTGAGTTACTAATTAATCCAAGACAAAAGAATAATTTCACCAAACTTTCTGGCGATACTAATGACAAAATTTCCATGAAAGAGAGAGAGAGAGAGAGAAGACGAGAGAGAGAGAGAGAGAGAATATCTTTCAGTAAATGGCGACAGTGCTGAAGACGCTAATAAGTACACCCAAGGACTCTGAATGAAGTCGTAGGCTTAGGTATTCTCTTGTATTCCTTTTTATAGTATAGCCTTGCTTATCAGTATAACCAGAAATGAATACTGAATCTCAATACGGGACAAAAGGCTAAATATCATTCCTTTACCCACTCTCGCAAAACTTAAAGAGGCAACAATGACCCATAATTTATAAGAGCATACATGTAATAATTAACAATGTAACATCCACCCTTCTTCCAATCATTGATAATAAAACTTTCCAGTGAAAAAGGATTTCGGTTGGAATATCGCTTCTGTAAAGTTTCCTAATTAAATCCTGTGATGCAAAGGAGGGCCAGAAATGAAACTGGATACAACCACCGTACCCAACCAGCCATCCTCAATCTTGGGTGAACGGTCTTCCAGCGGTGAACAATTTGTGTTCGACATGTTGAGCTTCAGGAACTTCGACTTGTCGATCACGTTAATGGCCTTGAACCAGGTTCTGTTATGCACCGTAAGCTTTATGACGCATATCCGGAGGGTCGAGCTTCCTTTTGCTCCCCATCATTTTAGAGTAATAGCAGGTGGTACGTTATCAGAGTTACATGTAACCCAGGATGAATGATTGAGGAACGACGTGAGATCTGATGCCATTTCTGCCAACCAATAATTAACTACTATGAGATTCAGGGTCTCTGTAACACGGTTTTTTGGACTTTGCTCCTTGTCAAAGCATCGGATGTAGCTGAAAGTTGACATATGTATATTTTACAACCACACATTTTGTTAGCATTATCAATAACCTAAGCCCGATAGTTTTAATTTCTATAGAGTAAAAATTATCTAGCCGACGCCATGGCCAATGATAACGAGCCAAGAGTCAAAAAACATTCATTACGTAAGCAAAGTAAACACCTTTTGACGAAAATGTTGCGCCGCCCATCCACTAGACAGAAACCCATTCACCTTGTTCCATCGGCTCTGAAACCCAAAGACTTTATGAATGGCGGAACGATACATAGATGTGGGTGGGGTATCAGCGCTAGCGTATTAATACTACTGTAGCAGTAGTGCCGCAACAGTATAGCATTAATATACATGAATTAAACGTTTAGGCCAACTGCTGGGATCCTTGAGGATCATTTAGCACTTCTTACAACTACTCGAGAAATGCGTTTTTATAGCCAGAAGTTAAATTTTCTAATCCAACAATGCCCATGATAGCCTCAGTGTTATCCTGAATTATAACGAGGCCAAAGTGGGTGAAGCCTCATGAAGTTATCATTCTGACGATAATTATTGGTGAAGGTTTAAAGCCAAAATACGGTACCTGCTTTTTTTCAGTAATAGGTAGATAGCCAATAAATAAAAATAGCATGACATTGGATATAGCAGTTATCAAAATCAGCTTGTCTACTATGTTTTTGAAAATTACCATCTATTTCCCTACATCTTGTCAATCTGATTGTGACCTATAAAGCAGACTGTAATTTCTTAGGAAACTTATTTTGGGAGTCAGACTAATAATCGAAGTGTTTTTGTATTTATTACCATATTTTGTTGGTTTGTTCATTATGACAATTATCAGTGGAGAGGTTCAGAGTTCATAGAGGTGTGCCGCTTTGCTTGTATTTAAATTTGTTTGTCATTGTTGCCAGAGGTATAGCCTTTGTTACGTGTAGCCAATCATCCATCGAGAAAGAGGGAAGAAATGCTGTCATAAGTTACGTAACAAGTGGGTTCGAAACCTTTTCTTTGAGTAAGTTGGCCCGTCTTCAAAAAAAGTCACTTTTACATTGCAAGTACCAAATTTATACAACCTATGTAATGCAGAATGCTATAAAAATTTATGTGTAGATATAATGTGTATTCTGAATAAGCGTTATATTTATGAAATGCATAGATAAAAAGTTATTGCGAAAAACCGTGTTACAGAGGCCTGAATCTTATAGTAGGTGATAAACTTCCCTGTAGTTTATAACCCTTACCGAAACAATGCTGCGATGGCTACGAAATACATCAATGTTTCTTCCAAAGACAATACACGAAAGATGGGAAAAAAAAACTGACTATTAATACCATTAAAAAAAAAAACATCATCCAACCCGTCAGAATGTGCGTCATCTATTGATCATGCCCTCAACTAAAACTCGGCTGTGGTCGTGAGAGCGGCTTTTTTTAAATGTTAAAATTTATTCTTATGCTGCAATAAACTTCTCTTTATAAATTATTGAATACTAAATCGATTAATATTGCTTGTTAACATGATTATAGGGCTCTATCATAGCTTATGACTTATATATTAGGCATTTCTGAATCATTAAATAAAATCCTTCGGTTAATGTAACATTAATTGCTAAGTATCTTTATATAAAATTGATAGGGCAGTTAACATTAATTGCTAAGTATCTTTATCTAAAATTGAGAGGGCAGTTAGAATGAAACAAACTTTATCACATTATCTTATTATTTCACCAATACCATAGTATACAGTAATTATTTCCTATTTTTTGGGCTTGAGTAATTATAAAAAAAAAAATCACATGAAACACTTTCACTTAGAACAGGGCAAACTAGTAAATACTGTATATGCTAATCAAATTACAGCATAACACTTACAGGTTTTTATAATCTACTGACATTTTACTCCCTTTAAAAGCAATATTAATGAAGTAAAAGGAAATGTGCACTGACTGTACCTGTGCCAGATTTTTTCAAAAATGCTTTCAAATGTTGCAGTGCTGCACTCAAAGTTGTATGTTATTGCTGGTGCTGTAGATGTATCATTTGGATTACCTGTGAAAGTGGGAAAGAGTTACTAGTATAACTAACATTTTCAGTGGCATAATACTGTACTATAAAAATGTATTATAAAATAAATTACAGTATATAACAACATCTTTATATTATAGCAATAACATATTCATCCACACCTGCAAGATTTTGATCTGGACACGCATTTTTATTGAGTCTTGAGGAATCAGGAGTCACATAGTTCTTGCAGGAAAAGTGAAGACTGCAGACTCTACAAACAGTTGTTTACATATTTTTTTACTTTATCAAGAAGACATTTAATATCGACAACTCTAATCCACTGTAGGCATCTGCAAATACATAGACATAGATATTATGAAGCAGGGTGGCAATTCATCATTTGTCATTTGAGGGAAGTTGAAATCCATGTCTAAGGGAAGTTACAATATACAGTATTTCTTTATAATTATATATCTGATATTTAGGTACTTATTCCTAAACTATTATATACTGTACATAAAAAAAAAAAACTATACATATGAGTCAGACAAATCTAAGAACCTAGAGGAATGAATACAGTTTATTATATTTTATTATTATTTATTAAGCTCTTGATCAAGTCAGAACCTATTTATAACAATTTATTAAAATCTCATAGCCCAATTGTGGGAGTTCTCAAAAATGCATATTCAATTGGCTCCCTTTTATGAAGGTAATGTAACCAACACTTCTGCCTGGTATTTTCTAGTCAAAATGCCATTTCTGCAAGAAGCATGCACATTCCTAAAAAAATTTGAAACAATTATTCTAATTACTTGAACCATGTTTCTTTTTGCATCATGTACAGTACAAGCAAATATCAAAGGTTTTCAACAACTTGTTTTGCCAATTTATTACTACTGTATTAATGCGTACATTTGCTGCCAAATGGTAAATTTACCTTGGAATACTATGTGGGGTGTTGGTACCAATTACAAGATTTCATTTTAAAAATTGAACAATTATGAGCATATAATGCAGAAACATCGATGAAACGGTAAGAATGGATCTTGTGGGAGCAGATATGCTGGTTTGCATGTAATTTTTTTAAATTTTGAATGCTTTTATCCATACATATAGGAAAATTCAATCATAGATTAAAAGGTTAGTGAACTGGAAATTAAAGTAAAACACTCTAACTTAACTAACCTACTAATGCTCTCCCATATGAATGCTCCAACAAGATCCAGACGATGGATTGTCTTTGTAAACAAAAACAGACGATGTAGGCAGGTGCAATGCTACCGCCATCTTCATTTCATGCCAGGTACTATAAATTGTATGCGGCCGATGCGGCTGTGGCTTGTGCTTCCCATCTTTCGTGTATTGTCTTGGTTTCTTCTCTGAGCTGGAAGGGTAAATTAAATAATAATAAACGGAAAGGAGTAAGGGCGATCACCGAAAGCTTAACAGAAATGGTAAAGGGGAACCCTGTTTGGAAACCGGGGTTTTGGGTGGGGGGAAACGGATACAAGTGGCGGCGGCGATCGCCGAAAGATGAATAGAAGTGGTAAAGGGGAACCCTGTTGGGGAACAGAGGTTTTAGGGTGGGAGGAAACGGATACGGCTGAGGGCAAAAGTTAAATAACAAACAATATAGCAGCAGGTTGACCCTCCTACTCTACATTTAACGTGTTGACCCCCTGCTCCACAAACAGGAGGCAGGCTCAGCTAGCCTAGGGTACTCCTTACCCACATCAGAAGCATTACCTGTTATTGACCAACTGACCAGCCACTCTTACATACTGGTAGTGACCTAGCCCAACGAACCACCTAACCTAATTAGGCAAGTGCCTAAACTGGCCGGGGGGCTTCGGCTCCCTGGACCCCTCAGTAGGTAACAAAGGTTGCGACCTAATCAAATGGACCAACCTAACCTGACTTAGGGCGTGTGGCCTAACGGGCGGGGGTCTGGACCCCCCCCCCCCCCCCCCCGCCCCGTATGGTAACAAAGGTTGTGACCTAACCAGACGAACCAAACCTAACCTAACCTGACTTAGGGTGTGTTCCCTTACCTGGCCAGGGGGCACCCAAGCTGGTAACAATGGTTGTGACCTAACCAAAAAAAAAAAACTCCCTAACCTGACTTAGGGTGTGGTTATATTATAAATATATAAAAATTGCTCGTACCTTATTCAAAAATCTGAACTGTTGGACCATTCTGGCAGGGCGATTCTGGTCCTTCTGGCTGGGACGGCGTGCATCGGCTGTTCGGTTTGAACGCCGTCGTCACATGTTTGTTGCGGTTGTTGGGTACCACGGGACAAAGGACGTATTTTCCTTGTCGTTGACTCTGCTTTAATTAATGGATAGATGCGTTTGATGAGTTTGAGGAATGTTTTGCCTGGGAAACCCCTGTTATTGAAGTAACGTTTTTTGATACAGTACATTGAAAAATAGGAAGGGTACAGTTTTTTTTATTGTACTGCTCCTTGGCAAAACGTTACGTTTTTAAGACCCGCCATGTTGATTCACAATAGTGTTGCTGTGTATTTTTTTGTTGGTTGGTTCGACGAAATATAAAGAATGATAAATATTTAAATCTTCTTTAAAATGCTGACTTAATGAAGTGTATGATTTCCAACAGTCTGAATGAAATGATAATGGAATCGGGGTGAAAGTTTTCGATGGGGATGGGCGGCAGAGTTTCGGCCGATCAGTCCTGAACGATTTGGAAAAATGTATCCTTTGTTTCGCGGTCAATTCCACCTAAAGCCCAACAATCATCAACACGTCTCCCATTATGGTATTTCCGTTTGCCGAATTTGGATTCGTCGATTTCGACAACGTGCCTTGGACCGCCAATTTTGCGGT
The DNA here is from genome assembly GCF_015104395.2 of Macrobrachium nipponense. Taxonomy (NCBI): domain Eukaryota; kingdom Metazoa; phylum Arthropoda; class Malacostraca; order Decapoda; family Palaemonidae; genus Macrobrachium; species Macrobrachium nipponense. The sequence continues at coordinate 65,021,566 of NC_061097.1, read as the reverse complement.
TATCATGAACCAAAATATCGACACAGACTTCGCGGAAAAAATTGTACTAGTCCACCATTGTATTAGGTGAACCGATTTTCAACATTATTTGCTGAGGTAGTTCGTGGATCCAACCATAAATCAGCTGCAGAATGGTACCGTAATCCAGACGAGATCGTGAGAAAAACCAGCCGTTCCTAATGGCAATCCTTTTGCGACACATTCTTAATGAACAACGCCACACAAAACTGTCTTCATCTTTCACGAGGCTCATTGTTCCCTCTTTGCATTGTTCGCATTGACCACTATAATCGCCTAAAGGCCACTTTTAATCAGGAAGGAACGCAATACATCGATATCATCGCATAACTTGATCAAGTCCGAATATATAACTGTATTAGCAGTGGCAGAAGTAACTTGAGACGGGTGAGGAGTAACCGGAGACTGTTTTGAATGGCCGCGGGTCGTGGGTCGTGGTAAGTGAAAGGCAAGGGTTGCCCGATGTATATAGAGAATAATGGACAGGCACCTCCCAAAATAGAGGAGAAAAAGAACAAACGCATTTTATATTTATTTCCTCTGCCTTATTGGTATTTTAATATTTGTGTGTGTATTCTTCCTAAGTTACTCTATCAAAAAGTGTTTTTTAATAAAAAAAAAAAAATCAAAATTGCAGTATGCTAATGATAATTACTAGCAAGTGAAGGTATTAAACTTGTCTGTAGATTATTTGTATGAGGATATGATTAAAAATACGATCACATAATTAATTACCAGTTTTAATATTAATAATTAATTGACAAAATTTCCTCAAACGAATCAGCTTCACATTCTTCTTCGCCATCAACCACTGTAGATGTGCTAGCTTCTCCAATTTTGCCGAATGCTGTTCCTTTCCTCTTGTACATTTGGTTCGTGAAAAGAGACAACATTTTGTTGGTTACTTCGAAGCTTCGGCAGCAAGTTTCTTTATGGTGCAGATGCGTTCTAATTCTAAGAATGGCTTCAAGAGAACTTGTGCTTAACCTTTTCCTTGCCTTAGTTTTAACACTGGTTAAAACACCCGTTCAACAAACGATGTGCTGAGAGGGATACAGTATGAGTTCAGTGCAATAATAATTGCTAGTTCTTTATAACATTTCTCTCCCATTGCATTTTCATGGTACAATACCTTCGTCCAAGATTTTATAGGGTCAGTAGGTATTTCGGACTGGGGGAATTCCTCTTTCCAGTGTTTCAATGAAATTTTTTCATACTGGTTTTCAACCTTGTAGACATCAAAACCCTGCTCTCTTGATAAATTTCCTAAGGGAAGATCATGAAATTATGGTTTCATTTGACTGAGGCATTTCTCTGGACTTAAATATTTGATGTACTTCATTTTCATAATTGCTGCATCAAGTTTTTTATCAATTTGGCTTATGGCCTCTTGCAAAAAATTAAGACAGCGCTGCTTAATTGGTACTTTCTTCTCAACAGTTATATTGTTCTTATAATCTTCTCTACGTAAAGACCTTACACTAAACCAGTTTGGTATTTCAGATATCATATAGATTAAATTAGAAGGCAAATTATTGAAAGCCTTTTCTTCCCACAATGCTAGACTATACAAGTACATTTTATGAATTTTTTATGTGGATTGATATCTCTGAATCTTGAAAAAACAGATTATTTTCACCAGCTACATTGTTAGCACCATCAGTCCCCAAACCAATGCAGTCGTTAATATCAATGTTGTTTGACTTAAGAAAATCATTATATTGCATCAAATAAACTCTGACCCGTCATTGAGACAACAGGTATTATACCTAAAAGCAGTGAGAACTGTTAGCACTTTCTTGGAGAAGTACTTAATACAGAAGCATAAATGCTTGGTTACACTGATGTCTGTGGATTCAGCTATCAGTAGTGCATATTTAGCACCACGAACATCATCAAGCACATAATGACACAGATACAACATTCTTTATCAAGCACATGCATTTTGTCTTATGTAACTGAAAATTTTCCAGTATACTTCCTTTCCCGTATTTTGCAATTAGTTCGGTTTGATGATTTACTACACACTGCAGTGGCAAGCTGTTGACACACTGTACTTAATTTCAAATTCTTTTAATTCCTTTGGAAGGTCTGAAAAATTTTTGTTCATGTAGTTCAAATGCCGATTTCTTCATGTTTGATAGAGAACATTTACACCACTTACAAAAACAAGCATTTTCCATATAAGTTAGCCACTTGTATTTTTCTTCCCACTTCTCCTTGTAATTCCTCCCATCATTTTAAGAGTTTTTCCATTTTCCCATCGTGATAATTTGCACAACTTATAATCAGTAATAATCAAGAACCAGTAACCGCAACAGTAATAAAAAGGAACGAAAATCAACACTTATTCAGGAATACAAAAACATTAACTTACACCTTATGAACACAAAATTAACCAATATTCAATATTCCCCTTAATTTTTTACCAAGTTTAGCATTATTTTTGTAATTATGCAAAAAAAATTACTAAAAGGTATAGTTAACAAAACCGTTAGTTCCCTATCCCTTTACCAAGGTTGATTATTATAACATTATCCCGATGAGAGAAGAATTACATGGATTGATGTGAATCAAAGACTTTTTAGTCCGTCCGAGCAGACACCCTCTGCTTTTTCAAAGAGGGAATGAATCGACTTGAGAACGTTTTAATTACCTTATCTACCTTCCTTTTGAATTCATCTACTAGCTTTAAAAACTGGGCCTTTAGGTTATGTATAAGGACAATTTAAACGAAAGCTTCGAGGGAACACTGACAACTGAAAATATAATTTTAAATGCACATAGCTGCGAGGTTCCGTTAAATAAAAACTTAAAGAATTTCAAAAAATATGAATTCAGGAATTACTACAAACGCACTATAATTACATGTCAAAAGCGATAATGTATGAACAACTTTAGTGCCTCAGGACGGGTATACTGTTTTGCTTGATTGCCGTGAGCAGTCAACTGGAGCTATACTGTCCTTGCAAAGGAACGAGTACCACTAAACAACTCCCAGCAGAATAACATAAAAAAAAAATCTGATATGACCTGTTTGTGTCCTCTCCACGTGTGTTTAATCTCCGCATATCTATCTGCCACATCTATAACAACAGAGAGACAAAACCATTTCTCCCATGACAGATATCAAATATCATCATCTTCGTTGCGCAGAATTCTAAGTCAATTACATAGGTTCACCGTTGATAAAGTTATTTATGCAATAACAAGAAACGTTATCAGATTTTCGATAAACATGGCACTCATTTTGGCGCTGTTTGACAATATTTCATACAGCTCCACGTGCGTTTAAATCCACAGGTAAGCAGCTTATAAGACTGTTTCAACGCCACTCGAGGTCGAAGGGATTACTTACTTGTGCGGATGGGTTTGGTGGTTGTGCGACCCTGGAAATTGGCCCGTGAAAGTGGCCCGCAAAACTGTAAGCAACCCAACGATCAGCTAAAATTTGGCGTTGTTCGTTAGAAATCGCCTTAGAGCTGATTTTTTGGTGGTCACCTTTCCCTATTATCAGAAAGGGTGACAGCTTCTTTTGAGATATGCTCGTAATTATAAAAGTTTACTATTAATTTCAGACCCGATATGGCTTCATTTTTCGGGAATATCTTCAAGACTTTTAGTTTGACAGTGATGGCATTCTTAAACAATGTTTACAACGCCCTGCCGTAATTTATAATGCCATAGGAATTAGTCAAATTTATATATTTTTTATGAGTTTACTTTTGTGATTTCAAGTTGTGATCAGTCAGAACCCAAACACCTGAGCAAAGGTTCGGATAAGTCGACTTAACCACCTCCCCTTCATCAGTTCCCTCCTTCCCCCACCAACAAGATCTCACCATCCCTTCGCAAACCTATCCTATCACACCTCTACCCCCACCCACCCCCTTCTCTCTTTCGTCTGGATTACACAGCACACTGGAAAATATAAAACATTGTATGTTATTATATCGCATGATTTTGCCACATAACTCAAATGTGTATATCCCAACAATGACTTGAGTTGATTTTGCTTATGATTTCCACTATGATTTAACATTATTCTACTGTGTTGCCTAAGAATTGTCGTGGGAAATTCATATTTATGATCTTAGATTATAAGTATGTGTATGGTCGTTTTTCTGTACCTGCTGTCCGATTGTTCGTATAATGTGATGAGATAGATTGGGCAATGGGCATAATTATTCTGCAATTAGATTTAAAGTCTTACACAAAGTTATTCCACCGCAATTTTGATTAATAGTTTAAGAATCGAAAAGTTGTGTTTAGTAATGAATCGATGGTTAATGGACATGACTGTTTTGGCTCGGTTGTCAGTTTTGAATACATTATTTGAGCAATATGTTCACTGCCGTGCGATTGCAAAAAGTGGTTTGTTGCTGGGTACTGCAGGTGTGCTACAATCACACGGCCCATGGCCACTTTCCTTGGATGCGGAAATGGTTGCAAACGTGTAATTGTACTCCGATTTTTTAATATGACCAACCAAGAGAGGAAAGCTGGCGCACTGAAAATAAGTCTTAACAGGTAATTTAAATTAACCTTAACACTTTTTATGTATAGCCTTTTTAGCGAAAGTATAGATATATTGATATCATGATAACTATCATCAAACCCGAGTATTCATAAGTAATCGGTTTTTAACCTAATGTATTTACATTTAAAAAGGTGCCTTTCGGCGAGCCATGAAGTTTGAGAACACTTTGTATAAATAACTATTGACGGTTGTTGGAATTTTCACTGAATGTTCACTAACTTTCTATTGCCATTTCGTAAATACTCTGTTCAACGTCTCAGGAAAAAAAGAAAAAAAAAAAAAGTTATCCTAACAGGTGGTGACTCAAGTCCCGATTCCGATAAAGCATTGTGGCTGTCTCTGTCTTCCTTGTCATGAGACTCCTTCCACATCTGCAATTAATCTAAACTTTAACGACATCAACTTCAATTTCGCATGTGAAGTATGTCGTCTCCGTGTCTCATAGAATATGAATAATCAAATGAAGCAGAAATCGTTCTTTGTTTATACAACGGAGCCGGTGAAGATGGATATACATTTGCACGCGCAAATATGGCTTACTTGATAGCCTTACCGTATATTATTTTACATAAAATGTTATTCACTGTAGAATTCTATCTCAATTCAGTTAATACAATGTGAAATTATATCCAATTGACTGATTTGCCGCGGAGTCAAATTTTACTCTCTTTCTAATGTATTCATAATCATTATCCATTAAAATTGTGATGTTGAAGGAGACTAAAGTTTTATAATATCGACGCTTACGAATACGAAAGTGTTTTCTTAGTAGAAATGGACAGGATATGCTTTGAAAGACGACACATAAATCTTATTTACAATGTCTCTTAGTACACCTTCGAACGAACTTGTAAAACAGCTTGGGTTCTTCGTCAATAGAAATCATAAGCGTTCATATTCAGATGAATATAAATAAACTTAATACGTACATACAAACAACACCTTGATATTCAACGCTTTCTGTTAAGTCTGAACTCTTTTTTCTCCCTTAGCTCGTTTTGGCACTGATGAATTTCTCTTAATAAAAAAGATACACCACAAAACATAAGCCATTGCCATTACGGACTTCAGTAAGAATAATGGCATTTTCCACTCTAAATATTCCCCTGGTGTCTATGCATAGTAAAATACTGGGGATAACAAGCCATTTTCATAACGGCGGCGGTTTTAACGGTTAACAATTTCCCAGTCCCTTTTTATTTGAACTCTTTTTTTAAATGTTTTGTTATCAACAGTGACCTTGTTTTCTCTCCTACCCGTCTCATCTTGCTTTACCCTGTTAATTCTAATTAATTCTCGATACTTTTTACTGTGTTTCCTCGTTTACGTTATTATCAAAATCGTATTCGTCTTATACGTAAAATGGAATTTACAAAGTAAGGGAATTTTTTAAAAAATCAGATCGATAAAGGGTGCACTTTGTTTAAATAAAAAAAAAAAAAAAAAATCAAATACCATGTTCATGGCTGTGTTTTTTTTTTTTTTTTTTTTTTTTTTTTTTTTTACGCCAGTTATCCCAATAATTTCGCAATTAATGAAAGAGCGAATATTTTTTTTCAATTTGTGAAGTCATCTAGAAATGTTCAAACCTGACGTCGAATAGAAATGCTCGTGTTTATTTGATCCAATTCCAAAATTGAGAAAAAAAAAAAAAACACAGAGTTTTGCTATGAAGTACAACTAGATCTATAGCTAATAAAAATTGACGTTAATGAAGTTTAAAAATAGAACGCGTCCGAAAGTGTCAGAACAAGAAATAATACTCTAATGACCTAAAGTAAAAGCTAAAAGGACACAGGACTGTTATATTTTCAATCAAGAAAAACAAACTCTTGTTAATTGCTCAAATAATGGAGGAGCTTTTGAGGAAGCTAGATAACCCTCAATAGGTTGATGGTTGGGATTAAGGCGAACTTTAAATGCAAAGCCAAGGGGCTCCTTACTAAGTGAGATTCAGGGGTCTCTGTAACACGGTTTTTTGGAACTTTTCTCCTTGTCAAAAGCATTGGAGTAGCTCAAAGTTGACATATGTATATTTTACAACCACACACAAATTTTGTCAGCATTATCAATAACCTAAACCCGATAGTTTTAATTTTGATAGAGTAAAAATGATCTAGCCGACGCCATGGCCAATGATTACGAGCCAAGAGTCGAAAAACATTCATTACGTAAGCAAGGTAAACAAAACACCTTTTGGACTAAATGTTGCCCCGCCCATCCACCAGACAGAAATTCCATCGGCTCTGAAACCCAAAGACTTTATGAATAGCGGAACGATACATAGATGTGGGTGGGGTATCAGCGCTAGCGTAGTAATACTACTGTAGCAGTAGTGCCGCAACAGTATAGCAGTAATATACATGAATTAAACGTTTAGGCCAACTGCTGGGATCCTTGAGGATCATTTAGCACTTCTTACAACTACTCGAGAAATTAGATTTTATAGCCAGAAGTTAAATTTTCTAATCCAACAATGCCCATTGAAGCCTTCAGTGTTATCCTGAATTATAACGAGGCGAAAGTGGGTGAAGCCTCATGAAGTTATCATTCTGACGATAATTATTGGTGAAGGTTAAAGCCAATATACCGGTTACCGGCTATTTTTTTTTTTTCAGTAAATAGGTAGATAGCCAATAAATAAAAATTGCTTGACATTGGATATAGCAGTTATCAAATCAAGCTTGTCTACTATGTTTTTGATAATTACCAACTATTCCCTACATCTTGTCAATCTGATTGTGACCTATAAAGAGACTGTAATTTCTTTGGAAACTTATTTTGGGAGTTAGACTAATAATCGAAGTGTTTTTGTATTTATTAACATATTTTGTTGGTTTGTTCATTATTGACAATTATCAGAAGGAGAGGTTCCAGAGTTCATAAAGTGTACTGCTTTGCTTGTATTTAAATTTGTATGTCATTGTTGCCAGAGGTTTAGCCTTCATTACGTATAGCCAATCATCCATCGAGAAAGAGGGAAGAAATGCTGTCATAAGTTACGTAACGAGTGCTTTCGAAACCTTTTACATTATAAGTACCAAATTTATTCAACCTACGTGGTGCAGAATACACTCAAAATTTATGTGTTGATATAGTATGTATTCTGAATAAGCGTTATATTTATGAAATGCATAGATAAAAAGTTATTGCGAAAAAACCGTGTTACAGAGGCCCTAAATCTCATAGTAGAGATGACCTACTGAATGGGGTAAGAGGTCTGTTGTGAACTTATGGGTTCTACTCAAACAACTGACATCTACTAAAGGTAAAGAGAAATTTACTCACGTTAATAGATATTGGAAAACATCAAGGGAAAAAACCTGATAAAAATAAATGTTAAAAAAAGAAGAAATGAAGAGGATAAAAATCCAACGAAAGAAGTCAATGAAAATGAGATCTCCTTACGAACGCATTAATCTGTGACAGTTTAGAGCAACCAACAATGGCCGTTATTATGCCGTGGATAAAATGGCAGTGTTAAAATGGATTTTTATATTATCAGCCTTCACAAAATTCTTTCTCCTTTTGTTTACTTTTGAACATTCTGAATTGTGTCTCCATAATTCATTTACTCTAAAATCCAATGCATCATTTCCGATCATCTAAGCACACACGCACACACACACATACACACACAGAGTTTTGTTTTATTGTGTATGAGCATTTAAGAGAAGTTCGGAGGATGGATCCTTTGAGGGTCGAACATGAATTATTGCTTTAGACGCATGTGATTTCGTACGAAGAGGAAGAACCAGAATCCGCAGGATGAAGATACTGGAGCAAGAGAAGTGAGAGAGATTTAAATTTTTTAAGTAATCTTGAGTAAAATCATTGCAATGAATTAGCCATAATAAAGGAAAAATAAATAGGAGCATAGACAGTCAGATAAAACGAAATGAAAGACAAGATAGAAAATAGGAATATAGAAAAGAAGGGAACGAAAATAATAAGAAATGCTGGATATGTTGTCTAGGGAAAAAGCAACGGATTAGAATTAAAATAATAATAAAAAATTTGTTACTCAACTAAATAGATAGATAGATAGATAGAAAGATAGATAGATAGAATACAGTTTTACCTCTTATTTCTATGTAAAATTAAGGATAATATAGATCACTGTGTGAAGATTTTTTCTCTTTGTTTGCTAGGATGAACAAATTAGATAAACAAATTAGAAAATGTCACATTTCCTAGTTGAATTTTCAATTTTCTAAAAAGCATAAGGAAAATACGAAATCAAAGGACTTATATGAAATCTTTCAGAAGAATCCCACCACCCAGTATCCTGCCTGAAATGGACCACAAACAAAATTCAAAAGCATTATGCGATGCAAATGTACTGCCTTCACCTTCCATCACGTTCAGGCAACTAAAGCGGAGGAACCTTTCATTTGCTTACGAAATAATTCATTGGTATTTTAGATGGTATTTCTATTAGAAGTCCTGCTCTTGAATAGTGCTTTCAAGTTTAAAATCTCTCTTTTGTGTATCTCATTTCTGTTACGGTTTTTTTCCGCATTTAGATATTATTTCTGGTATGACTTTTCCCACTTAGATATTGGGCATTCGTTAATCAATGAGACAGTTAATCCCAGTTTCTGACGACAAATTCACTTCAGAAATTCTTAGAAGTTGAATCTTATTCTGAGAGACAACATACGAGGAGTGGCAATAAAAGATTTAGTGAACAACTAAAATGCATTAAAAGAATAGATATTGCGTAAATCACTGTTTATCATTAAAACCTATGCTGTCATTTCCTCTATCTTACCATATGTAGACTATAAATGTTAGTCGGTGTGAAAGAGAGATAGAGAGAGAGAGAGAGAGAAAGAGAGAGAGAGAGAGAGAGAGAGAGGAGAGAGAGAGAGAGAGAGAAGGAGAGTGAGAGAGAGAGAGAGAGAGAGACAGAGAGAGAGAGAGACAGAGGACATTATCTGAGTGAGAAAATAGCATTTGGTAAATTTATTTTTAACTTCTAAGTAGCATGAATATCCCGAAACCTCCATGAGTAGGTTCAAATGAACTTCTGCAGAATTTTTTCGTATCTCATTAGTTTATTATTTAAACACTAGAGGGAAAACAAATAGAAATTAGGACTGAAAAGAAGTAATAATGGTGGGTAAGGAAAAAATAAATTTGTTATAAAATGATTTTGCAGACGGATTTTTGGCGCGGTCTGAAATGATTCAATAGACTTTTAGAAAAATGCCTTGCCGTCGATACTGAGCAATAAGAGGAGAAAACGCATGATGATCATTTCTCCTTGTGACCCGATAAGAGAGAGAGCGATGGAAACTGTTCAGGCTCCATCAGTTTTCTAAAACAATGCACACTTTTTATTCCTCATGAAGAGTATTCTGTGATTACTATCGACTTCTTTTTCAAAGAAGTGTTGCCTTTTAGTTTTCTGTAGAAATAAATATTGAGATGCTTCCCTCTGGCCACGGTATTTTTTTTTCTTTCTTTATTCAAGATTGAAGTTGGCCATAAACTTCCGCCTGGCAACGCTATAGGACAAACCACCAGTGAAAGACAAATCTATTTTCGGTGACCTTGATTATACGCTGTGCAGAAAACTCGATGACTTCGGAGCGTTTTTTACTTGTTTTGTTTGTGATTTTAGGCCAGTTAAATGGTATATAGACTAATCTCAAATCATGCAATACTCAAGAAAACAATCAAAATTATTTGTTTCTTCTCCTCATGTGAATAGTTTCAAGTCTTTAGAGCCACACGCATTACCATACAACAACCTACAAAGGAAGAATGATATTCTCCTCTCGTCGAAGGACATCCCGACTTCCTGAAAGAGAAATCCCCTGCTCCGTCTTCCATCGGGATTTCAAGGAAAGGATTCAATAGAAACCATCATTCATGCAATGAGGAAGTTTTCCTATTATGTTTCGAACTATTCAAGGAATCATTTATCTTATGACTTTAAAAGAAACTATCCCTTTATTACAAATCAGATCAAATTATATGGTCAATGAAATGGAAGTTACATTAATTATCATAATGTTTATTGTACCTCATGATTCTCCCTATTTATTCACTGATTAACATAATTGCAACTACGACTTAATGGTGTAGAATGATAATCACCCAAATGAAGAAAATAACTAGCTGTAGGTTTTTTTTACTTATAAACTAATCAATTTATGAATAAATGATTATGAAGGGTAGGTCCATACCAGTTATGTTAACGCCGAACGTTTAAAACTGCAATCAATTTTAGTTTTTCAATCGAAGTTTGTGTTGTCATCGACTTTTAAGTGACATGCTAATAAGATGAAAAATTCAATACCTTACGTAGACTGTATAGGCAGCAGGCTAATAGTGTCTCCCAAAGGTTCTACTAATGGTTTGCGATTGTTGATAACCATTATTAGCCTTTTTTTTTTTTTTATGTAACTTGTGCAAGGCAACTTTACTTATCGACACACTACCATGATTATTTGACGATTATCTTTCCAGATTTTAAGACGATTTGATCCTCTCTTTTGATCTCGGATTTTTCTATATCATCTGATACCTGCTATTAAAGGACCGGCCTTCTCCCAAACTGCCGTTTGCCGTCTCCCTTCATTGAAGCAACATCGATGTTAAGATCGAAAGTTGACCAGAAAACGGCAATAATAATTTGCTGGGTGTTGAAACTCATCCCTTTGACTGAATTTTTATACGAAGGGAGAATATATATATATATATATATATATATATATATATATATATATATATATATATATATATATATATATATATATATTATATATATAATCCATTCCCTACATTAGAATTCGTCCTCTTTATAATAAAATGCTTTCTCTTTATAAAGAATACTCAAGCACAAACAAAAAAAAAAAAAAAAAAAAAGAAAAAAAAAAACCAGAAATCTATGCCTAATGAAGGTTTTGGTTAATGGATGTGTAGCAGAATATGACAAATTTTCTTCGGTGCTGGATATTGCTCTCGAGAAGTACTTGAACTGGCGAATATGTACATGTGTATATCAATAGAAATTAATTCATTAACAGAGGACATCCTGGTCTGAGGATACGCGTTGTTTAACATTTCCTTTTTACAAATGTAGCCACCCACTCTTCCACCAAAACCTACTCCCAAAATAATGTTATCGAAACGGATTATCGCAATTATACCCAGATTTAATGACAACCCATAATCAGTAAAAGGGGAGGAAAATTGACAATGATGACTTAACACCTCTGCAATTTAAAGTGATGATATTCTGAATAATAATCGTGTTTTAGTACTCGCAGAATATATGCCCTCTAAATCAAACGCTAAGGAATTTATCTAATTGATAATAATAAAAATGGTGACACAATGAAACACATTGAAAAAAAAATTGCAGAATGCTCCATTTCCTCCAAAAGTGAAACGCTGCTGTGCCCATTTTATGAATTCTTGCTTTCGGGTGAATAAATATTGTAGGATTAACTTAAATACCAGAAGAGGATTCCATGAATAAATGTTTTTTGTTTACCTTCCCACTTATTAATGGGATGCAAAAATGGTTTGGCGCTAAATTGTGTCACACATCAAAGAGACGCTAAAATCCGCTTACTCACATATTCACTACTCTACATCAATACCATCATTTTTCGACTTTTACAGGAGAGAGAGAGAGGAGAGAGAGAGAGAGAGAGAGCGGCAGGTGGCGTTTGTGGCGTAGAGAAGACGGCAAACGACGAAAAAGTTCAGATGTGCTTCTTCGTGCAAGTGATGTGAACTTCCGCCATGCACAACAGAGAGAGAGAGAGAGAGAGAGAGAGAGAGAGAGAGAAGAGACAGACAACAGGACAGGGACAAAGACAGGACGGACGGAGAGAGAGAGAGAGAGGCGGGGTGCGAGATTTTATTTTTTCTGATGTAAATAAAAAAATCCAAATAATTGCAAAGAAACTTCAAAATGGATACATTTGTTGTTGTTTTTGTTTAGGAATGTACTAATCGAATGAGTAAAAAAATTAATGCAACTATGACTCTCTCTCTCTCTCTCTCTCTCTCTCTCTCTCTCTCTCTCTCTCTCTCTCTCTCTCTCTCTCCTGGATGCAGAACTGACTACTACCCTACAGCTGTGAAAGTCCAAGGGCTTTTATTTTGGAAACAGGGCTTGAAGTATTTCTTTAAACTGTCAAGCATCTTATGCGAGAAGTTCTCTACTGGAAAGGTCACGAGAGGTCATAGAAAACTATAGATTATACAAAAGATTAGTTACTAATATTTTTGCGATACATTATTTTCTGAAAGTTACCAGGTCTCCAATTCCTTTCATACAGAAAATAGAAGGCTCAGGCAGATATCAGAGTTGTTGAGATATCTTGCTAATCTTTCGTTTTGTGGCAGACGACCAGAAGTTATAATAATGGACTCTCCTGAATGGGCCTTAGATTACAGCAGCCCTTTGAAAATTTTTATTCTTTGATCAGCTAACAGTTCCAGTAGTTATTTAAACTGGGCAGGAGCAGGGGGATAAGATACAGTTTTCCATTTTAATCTTTGCCCCAAAACTTTGCATAGCATCTCACACACAGCTAAAGTCTATATTTGTTAAGTATGTTTTGATGGTATAGCATATCCAGACCACTGACCGGTTTCAAGAATTATGGGGCTGTATCAATGGAATCGTTCAAGACAGTAACAATCGTTCGAGAGTGTAACAAAGAATAGAAGTAGATAAATCTAAAGGAAAAGAACAACTAAGTCGAGGGAAACCAAGGAAAGTTAAAAGGAATAAGACCAAACAGCTGAGGACTGAAGAGAGGTTATAAAAAACGGTAAGTACTGCCCCAGTTCTCCGGCCATGGCAAACTGCAAGCAGTTCCCCACCCATTTGCGAGAATCTTCAAAGGCGCTTGCTCCTGCTTTTAAACTCAAGTTGTCATTTGACTGACAGTAAAAGCAATTAAAGGGAAAAGTGAAGTATATATTATCATCTCTAAAAGGGAGTAATTGACTCGTTGTATAGTGATCGTACCTAAGAAGTAGTAGTATACATCAACGTAAGTATTCCCTTCTTAAGATATAAAAACATTGACGCTATGAGCCATGAGAAAATAAGCCTGAAATTACATACATAGAGCCATGAGAAAATAAGCCTGAAATTACATACATAGTTAATTTATGAGAGTGGAAAAAGCTGCAGTACCTGGTAACGGTGCTAAAGTCTTTGCAAGTGAAAAAGTTGAAAGAAGAAAAGAGTGGGAGTAAATTGAACTTAGAATCATTTTTTATTTCAGTTAATGTTATTCACATTATTTGATACGGACTCCATTTTCATTGAATGATTACTTATCAGTTAATATGATTATTATTCAAATGAAAAGATATTCATTTGGACCTCGCATTAAAACCCATTGCATTAACAACAAGCGCCCGTAATAATGGAATATCCCAAAGAATTAAGATCTCTTCTCTCTCTCTCTCTCTCTCTCACACACACACACACGCACACACACTGACACACATGAAATTTCGAAACTATCTACTGAAGTTGGAAAAACTAATAATAAAAAAGAATTATGACTACAGAGAAGTGCCGATTTTATTACCGGGCTGTTGCTGATTCTTAACCTTTATTCATTTATTTTTCTATTCAGTTTTCATACAAGCATTCGAATAATATATCGTTTAAAGCAGTAATGTTACAGGGCAATATCAAATACAAAACAATTCTGGCCTTTCACAAAGTGAGTTGTAAACTCGATACAGAGCTTATTGTTTCACGTGAAATAAACCCAGTCATTTATGGAACCCCTCTCAACAAAGAGTCAAGGATGGAAATCACACAAACGTCATCAAAATGACCTCGTTCGTTATTGCCTCAACGATCAGAGAGAGAATGAAACCTTTTTCCTAACAATAACCGACGGAATATATCTCATTTTAGTGGAGTCGTTACACAAGTCTTATTTTAATAGTACCCTTGACTGAACAGGTCATCGTATACGAGATATTTTGGTATGACGTTATAAAAAAAAAAAAAAAAAAAAAAAAAAAGTTCTGACCCTTCTTTCAGTGCTTGCTTTCCAGCGCTTGATTATGCTTATATGTCTCAGTAAATACGTGTCTCACTAGGACACTCAAAATCAAGTTTTTATATCCGTTGCAATATTATGTCTGATATCTTATTTTATGAACGGTTTAACCTGCATATTTTTACAATTTGGTTAGACCGTATGCAAAGAATATTCTTGCTATAATATTACTATGGTCACAGAAATTAAAGATGATGCATTTCATGTGGTAGACCTAAGAAGAATATTCTGATAATGGTATCGCAGTGATCTATGATTTCTCAATTCATCTTTTCACAGTTTCACTTGTTTTTAAAGTTATCTTTCGCTGCAGCAACTAAATATTTAATATATATATATATATATATATATATATATATAATATATATATATATATATATATATATATATATATATATATATACAAACACACACACACACATACACACACACACACATATATATATATATATATATATATATATATATATATATATATATTATATATATATATATATATATATATATATATATATATGTATATATATATATATATATATATATATATAATAATATATATTTATATATATATATATCTATATATATATATATATATATATATATATATATATATATATATATATATATATATATATATATATATATATAAATAAGTGTGTGTGTGTGTTGGTTGTGTGTGTGTGTTAGATCAAATGCCTACGTAAAAGAGTAATAACTGGTTGTGTCTTCATTGTAGCAGCAATATAGTTAAGAAATCGGTTTTTACATCCATGCTGTTAAGAGCATCACATATATGCATCCCTGACTGCATTGAAGATGAAATAGATATAAATGGGAATATAGGCAGGGCATTAGAACAACCTGACTGTTTTAGACAATGCATTAAAAGGAGCAAAACAGCACATTTAGGTTAAAAAAAAAAAAAAAAAAAAACCTATAAGACACAAAATGCCATGAACAATATTTTTTTTTTTTTAAATTTGGAGATATATATTATTAAAATGAATAAAACCATTGAAATAGTACCTATAAAGAAAATCTCCCGACAACACTAAAGAATATGTATACCTGGTTCCGTCTAGGTCTTGTTTTAACTTATATATTGGTCAAACTGGAACAACATCGGAAAAGAGAACAGAACTGCATAAGAGATGTGTAAGAAATGCAGCGGAGACCAGTGCGGATTTCGTAATTGTTAGTGAGTGTAATCATGCAATCAAGTGGATATGAACAAAAATATTTTATTCTTGTGATGTAATGGAAATAAACATCACTAAGTCTAGTTTAAAAAAAAATATTCGGTAGAAAATTAATATTAATCACGACACTACAATCTTGATCTATTAATCTCCAAAGAAATATAAAAAGACAGCGAAAAGAGAAGGAGACTCTCCTAAGGATTTGCAAGGATTTGCAAGATTTGACCCGTGATTAGGCACGTAATTAGGATCTAGTGAGTAGTTGGAATAAAGGTGACTGTGGGTGCACATGTATGATGAATGTAATGGTACGAAGCAAGACTATGTATAGTGGATGATGAAACAGTGTCGTCATTCAAAGTATGACGTGTTTGTGATATCAAACTTCGAAAGAAGAGAGAGAGAGAGAGAGAGAGAGAGAGAGAGAGAGAGAGAGAGAGTTCGCGTAACCAAGATTAACTTCGGTTTTAGCAAGAGT
>NC_061097.1:64999943-65004767 GCF_015104395.2 Macrobrachium nipponense | reverse complement strand
CCTGTAAAGGTCGAGTCCACACCATGACGCACGATGCAGATTATGCCATAATCAAGCACGTTGGTGAACGTTATCATAGTTTGTGTGCTTGATTCAAAACCCAAAGTTCGAAAAACTTTAGAGGACTTAAGGGCTCAAGAATTTTCTTCCCTCGAGTTTTCCCGTTCATTAATTACAACTACTTGTGAAAAGCTTAATGAAAATGAAGTGGATGCCTACAACTTCCTTGAGAGTTGCGAACTTTTCCTGCAGTTTGATATTGGTGAAAATGATGTGGACAGATGACTTGCTTCTTTAACCGATAAAGGGCTTGATGACTTAGTGAATGTAAAACACTGTAAAAAACTAAATGTTATCGGTTATACACGCTTCATATCAAATGGGTTCATTTAGATTTCCGCGATTGTTTGGATTGATTCCAAACTAGACTCAAAAATCTTACACCGATTTTTGTACAAAAAAAGTATGTGAATCTGGATATAAAGAAAAATACCATCATGATGATGAGTTTAGCATTAAAATCAGATGTTGTTCGGCGCTGGTTTTTCTCCCTCTCGATGATGTGATTGTGGATTCGATGAGCTTGCAGATGACGACGATCTTCCTCATGAACTTATCAATGACAAAATTGTTAGGTTCGAAACTTCTGCATATAGCATCAGTGTTCAAAGTAGGGTAAAGTACAATACAAAGAAACCCTCTCTCTCTCTCTCTCTCTCTCTCTCTCTCTCTCTACACGACTTACAAGACTAATGGGTAATTTGATTAAGAAAATGGTGATGCCGACAAATTCCATCATCTGTTTTTTTATAGATTTTCCGTTATCGATGTATTGAAACTGCCACCGTTGTCAAATACGAAATCTTAAGGCCGGAAATTACTGGCAACCTGTTCACAATCATTATACATCTATTTAACTTTATTGTCTTTACCTTGTCAGCCCCCTGTTTTCGTTTTCATCATTCTCACTGTCGGATGAATTTTCAGCAATGTTTCTTGTGTAAGAATTGTATACTTAATTTTCATCTAGAATATGGTACTTGTGCATTGTTTTATGAATGAAAGTTTGTGCGTTCTATATCTAACCTCTTCTTCTGTAACGTTTTAGTATATTTTTAAAATTTCAGTGGGAATAATGTCAATAAACTACAATTACGTACTTATCGTTTTTCATTTGCGCTAGAGCTGGAAAAGGAAAACAAGAAAAGATTTCACGACCGATGTTAAGTTGGTTTAGATAGAATTATAGCCCTTTTACCCCTTGCGTCGAAAGATCAAATTTCCTGTAAGTGAACGACCAGCCCAGCAGCGTGTTGTATCATGGCTACCCAGCGATGTTGCCGCCAAGTGATTGGCGAATTCCCGCATTAGATATAGAACATCAGGAAAAATATGATAAAAGGGGGTTCAGGAGTAAGTGTTTTTTTGTTTTGGTTAAGGTCAACGGACACTTCTCGGACCAAAGAAAAAATATATTTACAAAGGATTTACCCTTAAAAAGAAAGGCAGGAAAAATCAATAGTTTATATACGTCAAAACAATCTGCCCCCCGTATATGTATACGTACTAAACGGCTCAGGTAGCACTGGCGCACTACGTATATATATACGTACTAAACGGTTTAACGGTTAAAGTTGATTGTATTGCACTTCAGGATTTTCAGTCACTCCTTTTCATAGGTACACACACATAGAGTAATGGTTCACAACTCATTCCACTATCACAACGCGGGGGCCTCTGGCACCGCTGCACAACCGCTCTCTCTCTCTCTTCTGTCTCTCGTCTCTCTCCTCTCTCTCCTCCTCCTCCTGCTCCTCCTCCCACAACAAATTAAAGGAAGCGTGTGGTCTTATTTCGATGTTTATGAGAACCATTTGCTTTCATTTTTGCCAAGCTTTCTTCCAGATTCTTGCAAATATCCGTAGCACTTATAACTAACACCAACTCTTGGGATTATTAGAGAAGTTTCGTTAATTATGAATAATTCTTCACGAAGAAATCATGCACAAAACGCACAAGTTCCAGGTAAAAAAAAAGTGACAATGAATGAAGTATCGTAAATGGTGACAAAAAAGCTAGAATTTCTAAATAATGCTTGAATAAATCAAATTATACACCAACGACGAAGAGTAGGCCCATAAAGAGGGCATGGCAGCATCATGACCCCTTTAAATACCCGATTTAAAGGGCCATAGCATTGCTGAAGACTCGAAAAATTATCTGTCTGTCAAGGCCGATATGTTTACATCAGAAAAATCCCTATTTTTGAACTAAAAAACTTGACTTTTTAAACCTTTTGGGCCTTAACTATATATGGTATCTAGCGGAGATATCTTGATTCGGGAGAAGTTTACAAACTTTTCCTGGGACTGTCCCTCTCGTCTGATAGCCTAGAATGACCGGACCCGCCTGGTCCAGCTGTATTTATAAGCGCTTCGGGTGAGAAAATTAAAAGCTCTTGTTGTTCCAATTCCATGTCCGGTCTGGCTTTCTTCAGTTCTTCTTCCCTCCCTCTCCTGCGTAGCACCGCCCTCGTTGACTTATGGGCCTTTCTGTACCTCCGGCTTCTTCCAGCTTTCTGTTGTCCTCTTTTCTATTGTCGTGTATATGATTTTTCTAGATAAGCTGTCCTTAAATCCGCCTACTGTGTTGCCTTACATTCCATTATTTGTACATACATGTTATGAAGGCATTTCTGCGTTCATATATATATACCATCCCATTTCCTCTTCCCTAACACCGATTTTTAATCCTATTTTCTTTCTAACAATCGCGCTTTTTAACTGACTATCAGTTTCATAGTCTAGTTTGGTCTAATAATGCTTCGTGTTTATGACACTCATTAATACTGGCCGAAGAACTTCTGTTTTACTTTAATGACTTATAAATCGACCTTAAACTATATAAACTCGTCCGTGTTTTTGTTAAGTTCACCATCAACCTGGTTTTTCTTCAGGCTATATGGTCACATTCCTGCACCTAAATTTTCGAGTGATGTCCTCTTCATGCACACGAAAAGGGTTTTCGCGCTCGCGCGCACACACACAAACACACGTGTTTTGGTTGCTTGCATTTATACGCACGGGTTCCAAAGATTAGCGCATGATGCTGGTCACAAGACCTACAAGCCAACTTCACCAACCGGTGATATAAAACAGCGGCTCCATTTTCCTCGGAAACTGACGGAAATATAGAATAGTTCCATAAGAGTGCTTAATAAAAGTGTCGTGGTTTCCGTTTTATTCGTACAGTCACATTTTGTCAAGCATATTATGACCGCAGAAGCGGATGAAATGAAAACCACCTGAGGCGTAAATGATTCCTAAAACTAGACCCATCAGACATTCCCAGCAGATGCATCAAAATGGACTTTTCATGTGACTTTGGTGTTCGTGTGTTGTGCATCTCTTACTGCAAAGAACAAAATAAATGTGGTTTCCCCGACCGGACACGTGGTCAGGCTGTCATTTTATCTAATGGGAAGGAATTAAACCCCTTGTTACCGAATTTCATGTTCTGACTTCTTTTTTAAAAACCTCTTTCATTATCCACGTTTCTCGTGCGCAGCTCCAATCTCGTGACCTTCCCCTGTCTCTGCCTGCTGAAGGTGTGCTTTGTCAATGTGGTTCTCTTATGTTTTTGTCTTTCATTTTTACATTTGTTTTGTATAATAATATTCTAGATACTGTGTCCTAAAAACCACTTCCAGTGTTGCCTGTATTGAATTATTTGCACATGCCATGAAGGCATTTTCTACCATCAATCTGGTCATTTTGTTTTCTTTGTGTTTCTTGTATTCTAATAGTCTATTCCTTTATCTTTTTTCCCAGCAGTGCTTTTGTTTTGTTGTTTTCCTCGTTCGCAGGATTTGCCCACTTTCACCAAAATAAGACCCTTCACAGCGTGAGCCTGCATTTTATAAGAATAAATAACCTGTAATCAAAATGTGTTCAATGATGTTGAGTATGTGAGAGGCATAATGTTAGGCTAGGGCACCATTTGCCAAAACTTAGTTTTCCCGATTATTTATTTATTTTTTTTATTAGGATGCTTGTTTGTTTGTTAATTTGCCCCTGTTATTAATTCCTCATCTATATTTATAATCTTTTGTATTGGGTCTCTAGCCTTGTCCATTGAAAAATGTTTTCGGAATAATAATAAATAATAATAATAATAATAATAATAATAATCAATAATAATAATAATAATAGTAACTACAACATTAACATAAGAATTAAAAGATTACATTTATAGCCAAGCACAAAACTCTGGTATATTTTAATTTCTAAGAAGCTGTCCCCAGGGTCTCGTCTACTTCTGTTTCCTCACATACCATATTCTCGTCAAGGTATCAAAGACCGGAGTCACACCTCAGTCATTCGTCTCCCTAATACGCGTGTAACTATAATAACCCCATATCCGCTTATACTAATATAAGCCCAGGAACAGCAGGGGAAGGAAAGGAAAGTCAATCATATGGGTACCTTTGATATGGCTCATAGTCAGATGGCAAAATGTCGTTGCATGTAGGCTGCTTATCCTTTGGAAGATTAATTCATGTACTGTTTTTAAATCGCATAAAAACAAATATTCACGTCCAATAGTGTAGGTATAAAAAGTAAGAAAGAAAAAGAAAATCCTAGGATGGTTTTGAAAAGACAATTTAATTCAGAGTTTAAAATACCCAAGAGGCATATTATATATCCATGGATTATTATTTCATCTGTGCCGTTACATTTTTTGCGCTCAACAAATGAAGCCCATTTTGCCTGAAATGATATCCATCACAGCCAAAATATTCTACAAATAACCGGTGAGTTGAGT
>NC_061097.1:64954943-64994943 GCF_015104395.2 Macrobrachium nipponense | reverse complement strand
TACTTCAAAATTGGAAACGTCTTAGTCATTAATTACCAAAAGTTCAAATGAGCAACATATAAAAAAATAACCCTTATGAGCTGATGCTGATAACATTTTATGTCTATAAGCAATAACTAACCATGACGAAATTCCAGTATGATTACTATTATTATTACCATTTTCATCAATATCATTATTGAACATCAGCATAATTTACATGAAGAGAAATAAAAAGTACTTTAACCTACTTAACTATTTAGTTGCTGCACCGAAAGATAACTTGAAAAAGAAACAGTGAAAAGATAAGTTGAGAAATGCATAGATGTTAGGTCTATCACATGAAATGTGATAGACCTAAGATCTATGCATTTAAGATCTATAATATTACTATGATTCTGTAATTATAGTAATATTATAACAAGAATATTCTTTGCATTCGGTCTATCCAAATTGTAAAAATATGCAAGTTAAACCGTTCATAAAATAAGATATCAGACATAATATTGCAACAGATAATAAAAAGCTTGATTTTGAGTGTCGTAGTGAGACGTGTATATACTGAGACATAATATAAGCACAATTAAGCACTGGAAAGCAAGCTCTGGAAGACGGGTCAGAACTTTTTTTTTCTTTAATAACGCCATACCAAAATATCTCGTATACAATGACCTGTTCAGTCAAGGGTACTATTAAAATAGAACTTGTGTAACGACTCCAGTAAAATGAGATATATCCCGTCGGTTATTGTAATGAAAAAGGTTTCATACTCTCTGATCTTTGAGGCAATAACGAACGAGGTCATTTTGATGACGTTTGTGTTATTTCCATCTTGACTCTTTGTTGAAAGTAGTTAGATAAATGACTGGGTTTATTTCACGTGAAACAATTCTCTCTGTATCGAGTATTACAACTCATTTTGTTTAAGGCCATAATTCTTTTATATTTGATGTTGCCCAAGTAACATTACTTCTTTAAACGATATATTTATTGGGTTGCTTGTATCAAAACTGAATGGAAAAATAAATGAATAAAGGTTAAGAATCAGCAACAACACGGTAATTAAATCGGCACTACTCTGTAATCATAATATCATAATTCTTTTTTATTGTTAGCTTGTCAAACTTCAGTTGATAGTTTCGAAATTTCATGTTTGTGGATGTGTGTCAGAGTGTGTGTGTAAGTGTGTGTGTGTGTGTGTGAGAGAGAAGAGAGAGAGAGAAAAGAGAGAGAGAGAGAGAGAGAGAGATCATACTTTTATTATAATGAATTTCTAGGCTGAATTTACAGTCATTTGTTCATCTCTTTGAATCAATTATTGCATAAAGAAAAGCGAGTATCCTATTCATTGTTAATGAACTTTCAAAACTGTCATTAAAACGGTAGAGTTTATGATGTCTGTAATTGCTGAAGGCAAACATTTATCTAAAATGATCACATTTGATGATTGTGTGTCATTTCTGAGTGATCATTGTTAATCATTATTTAACAATGGTTAGAATGAAAATAATCCTAACTATTACAAACTAACTTTATGGTAATCTTTGCAATGCTTAACAAACCAGTAGTGAACACGGAGAAAAACGTGAAAAAAAAAAAAAATTGTTTTAGCATCATACACTCAAGTAGAGAAAACTATGAATCACAGGAATATATATATATATATATATATATATATATATATATATATATATATATATCATAAATATATATATATATATATATATATATATATATATATATATATATATATATATATATATATATATATATATATATATATATATATATATATATATATATATATATATATATATATATATATATATATGAGGTGCAACACGGGTTTATACAAGTATTCTGGAAAATTAAACAAAAAGTTATTTTGAGCAGAAAATGCTCCATAAAGATATGCATTGTAAGGCTTCGTTTGTTGGTGGGAGAAATTTTAAAGTAATCATTTGCACGTAAGATGTTCAAAGAAAAAAATGAGCTGAATTTAAGGTAGATAACAAATGAAACAATACCACCTTCTGTGATATGTTTGAGGTATATTGGTATGCTGAGTGGCAGGAAGAAAAGGAAAAGCTCACCAACACTTTTTTTTTAATACAAAAGTATGAAAAATCCACACAGACTTATGCAGTCATTATGCCTTCGCAGACCGAGGTTTCAGTCAGTTTTACCTTAAAAGCAAATGTACAAAAGAGGAATTGTTCACCATGAACAAAAATAATTGAAATAAAATTCGCACTCAACGAATATCTAAAGGCAAAGCAAATAATAATCGAAATTCTCCAAGAAATTGAAATAAAAATGAATTTTAAAGAATAACGGGCTGCTTTATGAGCAGGAGCCCGTGCTGGCATAAGGCTAGCTCAATAAAAAACAACATAAAAAAACTAGAAGAAAATTAGAAAATAAAGCGAGGCAAAACATCACATCCCTGACCTAAGCAGGAGTAACGGAAGACCTCCATTGAAGACGTGACACTAAAGGATATGAACGAGACGTGAAAAAGCTATTACCCAGAACTAAGGGTTCAAGATTTTTAAGGTCGAGAGCGAGCACGCACATGCCTCCATGCACGCACTCACATACTAAGCAAATCTTTGTTAGAATAACTGGACACATGCTCACAAATGCGGTCACGTTGCGTCATATGCAAACTCACTCACCCTGTGTCTTTCATCTTGATCAAATTTTCATAAAATTACTTATAGAATGTCGTTCCCAGAACTCGAAGAAAGCGAACATCTAAAATAAACAAGTGAAAAATTCGCTGAAGTAATGAGTCTAGAGGGCAACAATTTGATATGTTTGATGATTGGAGGGTGGATGGTCAACATACCAATTAGCACTGAAGTCTCAGCAGTTTTTAAAATCTGAGGGTGGACAGAAAAGTTGCGGACTGACAGACAAAGCCATCTCAATAGTTTTCTTTTACAGAAAACTAAAATGACGGCCCGGTGCTTAAAAGGATTAATGAGAACATCCATAACATCACATTCAGGTGCCCTAAGTTCTAATCTAAGGCCCCAAGAGCTCCTTTAGAGGAAAAATATACGCAAAGAAACTGCACCGTTGGTTTTTCTCATAAAATAATAATTTCTGTTAATATTTTCCAATACAATCTCATATAAAAAGAATTAAATGACTTCAAGGAGATGGTGTGATTTAAAAACCCTCACAAAATTTGTGCAAGCGCTTAAACGTTCATCAGATGAACAGAGAGAGAGAGAGAGAATCTTAATTTTATAGGATATTCCATTATTATGGGTGCTTGTTGTTAATGCAATGGGTTTTAATGCGAGGTCCAAATGAATATCTGTTCATTTGAATAATAATCATATTAACTGATAAGTAATCATTCAATGAAAATGGAGTCCGTATCAAATAATGTGAATAACATTAACTAAAAAAAATTATAAAAAGAAATGAAGGATTTCAAATTCACAATATATTTACGAATAGTTTAATAGATTTTATAAAACATTGTTTATAAATATATATTATTAATATTTTTTTCATCATTCTTAGTTCAATTTACCCTCACTTATTTTTTTTTCAACTTTTTCGCTTGCAAAGACTTTAGCACCGTTACCAGATATAGCAGCATTTTTTCACTCTCACAAATTATCTATGTATGTAATTTCAGGCTCATTTCCTCATGGCTCAAAGGTTTATAATTCTGGTGTAAATGTTATCATTTTTTAAGAAGGGAATACTTTGTTGATGTATACTACTACTTAGATACGATCACTCTATACAACGATTCAATTACTCCCTTTTAGAGATGATGATATAACGTCACTTTTCCCTTTAACTGCTTTTATTCTCAGTCAAATGACAACTTGAGTTTAAAAGCAAGAGCAAACGCCTTTGAAGATTCTACCAGATGGGTGGGGAACTGCTTGCAGTTTGCCATGGCCGGAGAACTGGGGCAGTACTTACCGTTTTTGACAACCTCTCTTCGGTCCTCAGCTGTTTGGTCTTCTTCCTTTTAAGTTTCCTTGGTTTTCCTCGACTTAGTTGTCCTTTTCCTTTTGATTTATCTACTTCTATTCTTTGTTACTTTCTTGAACGATTTCATCGAAACAGCCCCATAATTCATGAAACCAGTCAGTGGTCTGGATAAGCTGTACCATCATAACATACTTAACAAATATAGACTTTTGCTGTGTGTGAGATGCTACGCAAAGTTTGGGTGCTCAGCTTAAAATGGAAAACTGTATCTTATCCCCCTGCTCCTGCCCAGTTTAATTAATTACTGTAACTGTTAGCTGAATGAAGAATAAAGATGTTCAAAGGGCTGCTGTAATCCAAGACCAATTCAGAAGAGTCCATTATTACAACTTCTGGCCGTCTGCCACAAAACTAAAGATTAGGACGATATCTCAACAACTCTGATATCTGCCTGAGCCTTTTATTTTCTGTATGAAAGGAATTGGAGACCTGGTAACTTTCGGAAAATAATGCATCGCAAAAATAATAGTAACTTTATTGCAATACTAAGAAACTAATCTTATGTATAATCTATAGTTTTCTATGACCTCTCGTGCCCTTTCCAGTAGAGAACTTCTCGCATAAGATGCTCAACAGCGTAAAGAAATACTTCAAGTCCTGGTTCCAAAATAAAAGCCCATGGACTTTCACAGCTGTAGGGTAGTAGTCAGTTCGGGTATCCAGGAGAGAGAGAGAGAGAGAGAGAGAGAGAGAGAGAGAGAGAGAGTCATAGCTTCAGAGGTTCTATCTCCATCTCATTCAATTTTTTACTAATATGATCAGTACGTTCCTAAACAAAAACGATAACAAATGTATCCATTTTGAAGTTTCTTTGCAATTCTTTGGATTCTTTTATTTACTTCAGAAAAAATAAAATCCCGCACCCCGCCTCTCTCTCTCTCTCTCTCTCTCTCTCTCCCTCTCAGCTGTGCATGGCTGAAGTTCAAATCCCTTGCACGAAGAAACACATCTGAACTTTTTCGTCCTCTCCACACCCCTACCGCCACCTGCCACAACCTCCCCTCCCCCCCCCCCCCCCTCTCTCTCTCTCTCTCTCTCTCTCTCTCTCTCTCTCTCTCTCTCTCTCTTCTGTAAAAGTCGAAAAATGATGGTATTGATGTATAGTAGTGATTATGTGAGTAAGCGGAAATTACCGTCTCTTTGATGTGTAACACAATTTAGCGCCAAACCATTTTTGTATCCCATTAAAAAGTGGGAAGGTAAACTAAAAAATTTATTCTTCTGGTATTTTAAGATAATCCTACAATATTGATTCACCCGAAAGCAAGAATTCATAAAATGGGCATAACTGCGTTTCACTTTTTGAGGAAATGGACCATTTAGGCAAATTTGTTTTCAGTATGTTTCATTGTGTCACTATTGTTATTATTATTAATCAAATAAATTCCTTGGCGTTTGTATTAGAGGGCATATATTCTGCGAGTACTAAAACACGATTATTATTCAGACTATCATCACTTTAAATTGCAGAGATGTTAAGTCAACATTGTCAATTTTTCTCCCCTTTACTGATTTTGCGTTGTTATTAAATCTGGTTATAATTGAGATAATCCATTTCGGTAACATATTGTCTCTGGAGTAGGTTTTGCTGGAAGGGTGGGTGGCTAAAAAAAATAAATAAATAAATAAATAAAACTTAATGACGGGTTGACTGTAATGTTAAATAAAGCGTACCCTCAGGCCAGGATGTCCTCTGTTAATGAATTAATTTCTCTTTATTTACACATATATTCGCGAGCTCAAGTACTTCTCGAGAGCAATATCCAGCAATGAAGAAACTTTGTCATATTCTGCTACACATTCATTACCTAAAACCTTTATTAGGCATAGATTTCTGGTTTTTTGGTTGTCTTGTATATTCTTTATAAAGAGAAGCATTTTATTATAATAAGGACGAATTCTAATGTAGGGAATGCATTTTTTATATATAGTCTCCCTTCGTATGAAAATTCAGTCGAAGGGATGAGTTTCAACACCAACAAATCATTATTGGAGTTTTCTGATCAACTTTCGATCTCAACTTCGATATTGCTGCGATGAAGAGAGACGGTAAACGGCAGTTTGGGAGAAGGCCGGTCGTTTAATATCAGGTATCAGATGATGCAGAATGATCAGAGATCAAAAGAGAAGATCAAATCGCCCCAAATCTGGAAAAACTAATCGTCAAATAATCATGGTACTGCCGGCAAGTGAAGTTGCCTGAGATACATAGAGCACTAAAACTAAAAAAACAAGACTAATAACAATTACCAACAATCGCAAATCATTAGTAGTACCTTTGGGGGACACTGTTAGCCTGCTGCTGCCTATAGAGTCTAAAGGTGTAGGACTTTTCCTCGCATCTGCAAGTCACGTAGAAGTCGATGACAACACGAACCACGATTGAAAAATTAAATTGATTGAAGTTTCAACCTTTTGGGATTAACATTACTGGTGTGGACCTACCCTTCATAATCCTTTATTCATAAATTGATTAGTTTATAAGTAAAAAAAAAACCTATAGCTAGATATTTTCTTCATTTGGGTGATTATCATTCTACACATTAAGTAAGTCGTAATTATAATGTAACTTCCATTTCATTGACCATATAATTTGATCTTATTTGTAATAAAGGGATAGTTTCTTTTAAAGTCATAAGATAACTGATTCCTTAAATAGTTAGAAACATAATATGAAAACTTCCTCATTGCATGAATGATGGTTTCTATTAAATCCTTTCCTTGAAATCCCGATGGAAGACAGAGCAGGGGATTCTCTTTCAGGAAGTCGGGATGTCCTTCGACGTGAGGGGAATATCATCCGTCCTTTGCAGGTTGTTGAATAGTAATGCGTGTGGCTCTAAAGACTTGAAACTATTCACATGAGGAGAAGAAACAAATAATTTTTATTGTTTTCTTGAGTATTGCATGATTTGAGATTATTCTATATGTCATTTAACTGGCCTAAAATCACGAACAAAACGAGTAAAAAACGCACCTAAGTCCAAGTTTTCTGCACAGCGTATAATCAGGGCCACCGAAAATAGATCGGTCTTTCACTGGTGATTTGTCCTATAGCGTTGCCAGGCAAAGTTTATGGCCAACTTCAATCTTCAATAAAGAAAGAAAGAAAAAATAGCGCGGCCAGTGGGAAGCATCTCAATATTTCTTTTTACAGAAAAATAAAAGGTAACAATTCTTTGAAAAAGAAGTCGATAGTAATCACAGAATACCCTTCATGAGGATTAAAAACAGCGTGCATTGTTTTAGAAAACTGATGGAGCCTGGACAGTTTCTATCGCTCTCTCTCTTATCGGGTCACAAGAGGATATGGATCATCAGGCGTTTTCTCCTCTTATTACTCAGTATCTATGGCAAGGCATTTTTCTAAAACTATTGAACCATTTCAGACCGTTCAAAAAATCCGTCTGCAAAATCATTTTATAAAAAATTTATTTTTTCCTTACCATCATTACTTCTTTTCAGTCCGAATTTCTATTTGTTTTCCCTCTAATGTTTAGATAATAATCTAATGAAATACGAAAAAATTCTGCAGAAGTTCATTTGAACCTACTCATCGAGGTTTCGGGATATTCATGCTGTTTAGAAGTTTAAAATAAATTTAGCAAATGCTATTTTCTCACTCAGATAATATTCTCTCTCTCTCTCTCTCTCTCTCTCTCTCTCTCTCTCTCTCTCTCTCTCTCTCTCTCACCGACTAACATTTATAGTCTACGTATGATAAGATAGAGGAAATGACAGCATAGGTTTTAATGATAAACAGTGATTTACGCAATATCTATTCTTTTAATGCATTTTAGTTGTTCACTAAATCTTTTATTGCCATTCCTCGTATGTTGTCTCTCAGAATAAGATTCAACTTCTAAGAATTTCTGAAGTGAATTTGTCGTCAGAAACTGGGATTAACTGTCTCATTAATTAACGAATGCCAAATATCTAAGTGGGAAAAGTCATACCAGAAATAATATCTAAATGCGGAAAAAAACCGTAACAGAAATGAGATACACAAAAGAGAGATTTTAGACTTGTAAGCACTATTCAAGAGCAGGACTTCTAATAGAAATACCATGTAAAATACCAATGAATTATTTCGTAAGGAAATGAAAAGTTCCTCCGCTTTAGTTGCCTGAACATGATGGAAGGTGAAGGCGGGACATTTGCATTGCATAATGCTATTGAATTTTGTTTGTGGTCCATTTCAGGCAGGATACAGGGTGGTGGGATTCTTCTGAAAGATTTCATATAAGTCCTTTGATTTCGTATTTTCCTTATGCTTTTTAGAAAATTGAAAATTCAATTAGGAAATGTGACATTTTCTAATTTGTTTATCTAATTTGTTCATCCTAGCAAACAAAGAGAAAAAATCTTCACACAGTGATCTATATTATCCTTAATTTTACATAGAAATAAGAGGTAAAACTGCATTCTATCTATCTATCTTTCTATCTATCTATCTATCTATTTAGTTGAGCAACAAATTTTTTATTATTATTTTAATTCTAATCCGTTGCTTTTTCCCTAGACAACATATCCAGCATTTCTTATTATTTTCGTTCCCTTCTTTTCTATATCCCTATTTCTATCTTGTCTTTCATTTCGTTTTATCTGACTGTCTATGCTCCTATTTATTTTTCCTTTTATTATGGCTTAATTCATTGCAATGATTTACTCAAGATTACTTAGAAAATTTAAATCTCTCTCACTTCTCTTGCTCCAGTATCTTCATCCTGCGGATTCTGGTTCTTCCTCTTCGTACGAAATCACATGCGTCTAAAGGAGTAATTCATGTTCGACCCTCAAAGGATCCATCCTCCGAGCTTCTCTTAAATGCTCATACACAATAAAACAAAACT
Source organism: Macrobrachium nipponense (assembly GCF_015104395.2). Lineage (NCBI taxonomy): Eukaryota > Metazoa > Arthropoda > Malacostraca > Decapoda > Palaemonidae > Macrobrachium > Macrobrachium nipponense. The sequence goes on along the minus strand of NC_061097.1, from coordinate 64,986,085 downwards.
CTGTGTGTGTATGTGTGTGTGTGCGTGTGTGCTCAGATGATCGGAAATGATGCATTGGATTTTAGAGTAAATGAATTATGGAGACACAATTCAGAATGTTCAAAAGTAAACAAAAGGAGAAAGAATCTTGTGAAGGCTGAATATAAAAATCCATTTTAACACTGCCATTTTATCCACGGCATAATAACGGCCATTGTTGGTTGCTCTAAACTGTCACAGATTAATGCGTTCGTAAGGAGATCTCATTTTCATTGACTTCTTTCGTTGGATTTTTATCCTCTTCATTTCTTCTTTTTTTAACATTTATTTTTATCAGGTTTTTTCCCTTGATGTTTTCCAATATCTATTAACGTGAGTAAATTTCTCTTTACCTTTAGTAGATGTCAGTTGTTTGAGTAGAACCCATAAGTTCACAACAGACCTCTTACCCAATTCAGTAGGTCATCTCCTACGATGGAGATTCAGGGCCTCTGTAACACGGTTTTTTCGCAATAACTTTTTATCTATGCATTTCATAAATATAACGCTTATTCAGAATACATATTATATCAACACATAAATTTTGAGTGTATTCTGCACTACGTAGGTTGAATAAATTTGGTACTTATAATGTAAAAGGTTTCGAACGCACTCGTTACGTAACTTATGACAGCATTTCTTCCCTCTTTCTCGATGGATGATTGGCTATACGTAACGAAGGCTAAACCTCTGGAAACAATGACATACAAATTTAAATACAAGCAAAGCAGTACACCTTTATGAACTCTGGAACCTCTCCACTGATAATTGTCATAATGAACAAACCAACAAAATATGTTAATAAATACAAAAACACTTCGATTATTAGTCTAACTCCCAAAATAAGTTTCCAAAGAAATTACAGTCTACTTTATAGGTCACAATCAGATTGACAAGATGTAGGGAATAGTTGGTAATTATCAAAAACATAGTAGACAAGCTTGATTTGATAACTGCTATATCCAATGTCATGCTATTTTTATTTATTGGCTATCTACCTATTTACTGAACAAAAAAAATAGCTGGTTACCGTATATTGGCTTTAAACCTTCACCAATAATTATCGTCAGAATGGTGACTTCATGAGGCTCCACCCACTTTCGCCTCGTTATAATTCAGGATAACACTGAAGGCTTCAATGGGCATTGTTGGATTAGAAAATTTAACTTCTGGCTATAAAATCTAATTTCTCGAGTAGTTGTAAGAAGTGCTAAATGATCCTCAAGGATCCCAGCAGTTGGCCTAAACGTTTAATTCATGTATATTACTGCTATACTGTTGCGGCACTACTGCTACAGTAGTATTACTACGCTAGCGCTGATACCCCACCCACATCTATGTATCGTTCCGCTATTCATAAAGTCTTTGGCTTTCAGAGCCGATGGAATTTCTGTCTGGTGGATGGGCGGGGCAACATTTAGTCAAAAGGTGTTTGTTTACCTTGCTTACGTAATGAATGTTTTTCGACTCTTGGCTCGTAATCATTGGCCATGGCGTCGGCTAGATCATTTTTACTCAATAAAAATTAAAACTATCGGGTTTAGGTTATTGATAATGCTGAAAAAATTTTTAAGTTTTAAAGATTTACTGAACAAGACAACAGTGTTTAAAAAAAATATTCGCTCTTTCATTAATTGCGAAATTATTGGGATAACTGGCGTAAAAAAAAAAAAAAAAAAAAAAAAAAAAAAAAACAGCCATGAACATGGTATTTGATTTCTTTTTTTTTTATTTAGACAAATTGCACCCTTTATCGATCTGATTTTTTAAAAAATTCCCTTACTTTGTAAATTCCATTTTACGTATAAGACGAATACGATTTCGATAATAACGTAAACGAGGAAACACAGCAAAAAGTAAAAAGTATCGAGAATTAATTAGAATTAACAGGGTAAAGCAAGATGAGACGGGTAGGAGAGAAAACAAGGTCACTGTTATAATTTATTTAAAAGTTCAAATAAAAGACTGAAATGTTACGTAACGCCGCGTTATGAAAATGGCTTGTTATCCCCAGTATTTTACTATGCATAGATACCAGGGGAGTATATTTAGAGTGGAAAATGCCATTTTTCTTACTGAAGTCCGTAATGGCAATGGCTTATGTTTTGTGGTGTATCATTTTTATTAAGAGAAATTCATCAGTGCCAAAACGAGCTAAGGGAGAAAAAGAGTTCAGACTTAACAGAAAGCGTTGAATATCAAGGTGTCGTTTGTATGTACGTATTAAGTTTATTTATATTCATCTGAATATGAACGCTTTTGATTTCTATTGACGTAGAACCCAAGCTGTTTTAAAAGTTCGTTCGAAGGTGTACAAAGAGACATTGTAAATAAGATTTATGTGACGTCTTTCATAGCATATCCTGTCAAATAATGACTCGATATGCGACTACGTGCCATTATCACATTTGATTGTCCATTTCTACTAAGAAAACACTTTCGTATTCGTAAGCGTCGATATTATAAAACTTTAGTCTCCTTCAACATCACAATTTTAATGATAATGATTTGATACCATTAGAAAGAGAGTAAAATTTGATTCCGCGGCAAATCAGTCAATTGGATATAATTTCACATTGTATTAACTGAATTGAGATAGAATTCTCCAGTGAACAACATTTTATGTAAAATAATATACGGTAAGGCTATCAAGTAAGCCATATTTGCGCGTGCAAATGTATATCCATCTTCACCGGCATCGTTGTATAAACAAAGAACGATTTCTGCTTCATTTGATTATTCATATTCTATGAGACACGGAGACGACATACTTCACATGCGAAATTGAAGTTGATGTCGTTAAAGTTTAGATTAATTGCAGATGTGGAAGGAGTCTCATGACAAGGAAGACAGAGACCGCCACAATGCTTTATCGGAATCGGGACTTGAGTCACCAACTGTTAGGATAACTTTTTTTTTTTTCTTTTTTTCCTGAGACGTTGAACAGAGTATTTACGAAATGGCAATAGAAAGTTTGTGAACATTCAGTGAAAATTCCAGCAACCGTCAATAGTTATTTATACAAAGTGTTCTCAAACTTCATGGCTCGCCGAAAGGCACCTTTTAAATGTAAATACATTAGGTTAAAAACCGATTACTTATGAATACTCGGGTTTGATGATAGTTATCATGATATCAATATATCTATACTTTCGCTAAAAAGGCTATACATAAAAAGTGTTAAGGTTAATTTAAATTACCTGTTAAGACGATTGTAGCACACCTGCAGTACCCAGCAACAAACCACTTTTTGCAATCGCACGCCAGTGAACATATTGCTCAAATAATGAATTCAAAACTACCAACCGAGCCAAAACAGCCATGTCCATTAACCATCGATTCATTACTAAACACAACTTTTCGATTCTTAAACTATTAATCAAAATTGCGGTGGAATAACTTTGTGTAAGACTTTAAATCTAATTGCAGAATAATTATGCCCATTGCCCAAACTATCTCATCACATTATACGAACAATCGGACAGCAGGTACAGAAAAACCACCACACACATACTTATAATCTAAGGTCATAAATATTAATTTCCCTCCACAATTCTTAGGCAACACAGTAGAATAATGTTAAATCATAGTGGAAATCATAAGCAAAATCAACTCAAGTCATTGTTGGGATATACACATTTGAGTTATGTGGCAAAATCATGCGATATAATAATGTACAATGTATGCATTTATATTTTCCAGTGTGCTGTGTAATCCAGACGAAAGAGAGAAGGGGGTGGGTGGGGGTAGAGGTGTGATAGGATAGGTTTGCGAAGGGATGGTGGGATCTTGTAGGTGGGGGAAGGAGGGAACTGATGAAGGGGAGGTGGTAAGTCGACTTATCCGAACGCTTATCCGAACCGAATATATTTATGCTTAGGTGTTTGGGTTATGACTGATCACAACTTGAAATCATAGGAGTAAACTCATAAAGTATATATAAATTTGACTAACTCCTATGGATTATAAATTACGGCAGGGCGTTGTAAACATTGTTTAAGAATGCCATCACTGTCAACTAAAAGTCTTGAAGATATTCCCGAAAAATGAAGCCACATCGGGTCTGAAATTGATAGTAAACTTTTATAATTACGAGCATATCTCAAAACAAGCTGTCACCCTTTCTGATAATAGGGAAAGGCCACCACCAAAAATCAGCCCTAAGGCGGTTTCTAACGAACAACGCCAAATTTTAGCTGATCGTTGGGTTGTTTATATTTTTGCGGGCCACTTTCACGGGCCAATTTCCAGGGTCGCAACAACCACCACCCATCCGCACAGGTAAGTAATCCCTTCGACCTCGGGTGGCGTTGAAACAGTCTTATAAGCTGCTTAACTGTGGATTTAAACGCACGTGGAGCTGTATGAAATATTGTCAAACAGCGCCAAAATGAGTGCCATGTTTATCAAAAATCTGATAACTTTTCTTGTTATTGCATAAATAACTTTATCAACTGTGAACCTATATAACTGACTTAGAATTCTGCGCAACGAAGATGATAATATTTGATATCTGTCATGGGAGAAATGGTCTTGTCTCTCTGTTGTTATAGATGTGGCAGATAGATATGCGAAGATTAAACACACGTGGAGAGGACACAAACAGGTCTATAAGATTTTTTTTTTTTTTTTTTTTTTTTCATTCTGCTGGAAGTTGTTTAGTGGTACTCGTTCCGTTGCACGGACAGTATAGCTCCAGTTGACTCTGCTCACGGCAATCAAGCAAAGCAGTATACCCGTCCTGATGCACTACAGTCGTTCATACATTATCGCCATTGACAGGTAATTATAGTGCGTGTAGTAATTCCCCCGTGCCGGTTAGGCCACACGCCCTAAGTCAGGTTAGGTTGGTCCATTTGATTAGGTCACAACCTTTGTTACCATACTGGGGGGTCCAGGGAGCCGAAGCCCCCCGGCCAGTTTAGGGCACTTGCCCTAATTCAGGTTAGGTGGGTTCGTTGGGCTAGGTCACTACCAGTATGTAGAGTGGCTGGTCAGTCGGTCAATAACAGGTAATGCTTCTGATGTGGGTAAGGAGTACCCTACGCTAGCTGAGCCTGCCTCCTGTTTGTGGAGTAGGGGGTCAACACGTTAAATGTAGAGTAGGAGGGTCAACCTGCTGCTATATTGTTTGTTATTTAACTTTCGCCCTCAGCTGTATCCGTTTCCTCCCACCCTAAAACCTCTGTTCCCCAACAGGATTCCCCTTTACCACTTCTATTCATCTTTCGGCGATCGCCGCCACTTGTATCCGTTTCCCCCCACCCAAAACCCCGGTTTCCAAACAGGGTTCCCCTTTACCATTTCTGTTAAGCTTTCGGTGATCGCCCTTACTCCTTTCCGTTTATTTTTATTTAATTTACCCTTCCAGCTCAGAGAAGAAACCAAAGACAATACACGGAAGATGGGAAGCACAACCAAAGACAATACACGAAAGATGGGAAGCACAAGCCACAGCCGCATCGGCCGCATACAATTTAGTACCTGGCATGAAATGAAGATGGCGGTAGCATTGCACCTGCCTACATCGTCTGTTTGTTTATAAAGACAATCCATCGTCTGGATCTTGTGGGAGCATTCATATGGGAGAGCATAAGTAGGTTAGTTAAGTTAGAGTGTTTTACTTTAATTTCCAGTTCACTAACCTTTTAATCTATGATTGAATTTTCCTATATGTATGGATAAAGGCATTCAAAATTTTAAAAAATTACATGCAAATCAGCATATCTGCTCCCACAAGATCCATTCTTACCGTTTCATCGATGTTTCTGCATTATATGCTCATAATTGTTCAATTTTTAAAATGAAATCTTGTAATTGGTACCAACACCCCACATAGTATTCCAAGGTAAATTTACCATTTGGCAGCAAATGTACGCATTAATACAGTAGTAATAAATTGGCAAAACAAGTTGTGAAAACCTATGATATTTGCTTGTACTGTACATGAAGCAAAAAGAAACATGGTTCAAGTTAATTAGAATAATTGTTTCAAATTTTTTTAGGAATGTGCATGCTTCTTGCAGAAATGGCATTTTACTAGAAAATACCAGGCAGAAGTGTTGGTTACATTACCTTCATAAAAGGGAGCCAATTGAATATGCATTTTTGAGAACTCCCACAATTGGGCTATGAGATTTTAATAAATTGTTATAAATAGGTTCTGACTTGATCAAGAGCTTAATAAATAATAATAAAATATAATAAACTGTATTCATTCCTCTAGGTTCTTAGATTTGTCTGACTCATATGTATTGTTTTATGTACAGTATATAATAGTTTAGGAATAAGTACCTAAATATCAGATATATAATTATAAAGAAATACTGTATATTGTAACTTCCCTTAGACATGGATTTCAACTTCCCTCAAATGACAAATGATGAATTGCCACCCTGCTTCATAATATCTATGTCTATGTATTTGCAGATGCCTACAATGGATTAGAGTTGTCAATATTAAATGTCTTCTTGATAAAAGTAAAAAAATATGTAAACAACTGTTGTAGAGTATGCTGTCTTCACTTTTCCTGCAAGAACTATGTGACTCCGGATTCCTCAAGACTCAATAAAAATGCATGTCCAGATCAAAATCTTGCAGGTGTGGATGAATATGTTATTGCTATAATATAAAGATGTTGTTATATACTGTAATTTGTTTTATAATACATTTTTATAGTACAGTATTATGCACTGAAAATGTTAGTTATACTAGTAACTCTTTCCCACTTTCACAGGTAATCCAAATGATACATCTACAGCACCAGCAATAACATACAACTTTGAGTGCAGTACTGCAACATTTGAAAGCATTTTTGAAAAATCTGGCACAGGTACAGTTCAGTGCACATTTCCCTTTTACTTCATAATTATTGCTTTTAAAGGAGTAAAATGTCAGTAGATTATAAAAACCTTTAAGTGTTATGCTGTAATTTGATTAGCATATACAGTATTACTAGTGCCTGTTCTAAGTGAAAGTGTTTCATGTGATTTTTTTTATAATTACTCAAGCCCAAAAAAAGGAAAATAATTACTGTATACTATATTGGTGAAATAATAAGATAATATGAGAATAAGTTTGTTTCATTCTAACTGCCCTCTCAATTTTAGATAAAGATACTTAGCAATTAATGTTAACTGCCCTATCAATTTTATATAAAGATACGCATTAACTAGCAATTAATGTTACATTAACCGAAGGATTTTATTTAATGATTCAGAAATGCCTAATATATAAGTCATAAGCTATGATAGAGCCCTATAATCATGTTAACAAGCATTATTAATCGATTTAGTATTCAATAATTTATAAAGAGAAGTTTATTGCAGCATAAGAATAAATTTTAACATTTAAAAAAGCCGCTCTACGCCACAGCCGAGTTTTAGTTGAGGGCATGATCAATAGATGGCGCGCATTCTGACGGGTTGGATGATGTTTTTTTTTTTAATGGTATTAATAGTCAGTTTCCCATCTTTCGTGTATTGTCTTTGGAAGAAACATTGATGTATTTCGTAGCCATCGCAGCATTGTTCAGGTAAGGTTATAAACTACAAGGGAAGTTATCACCTACTATGAGGTTCAGGGCCTCTGTAACACGGTTTTTTCGCAATAACTTTTTATCTATGCATTTCATAAATATAACGCTTATTCAGAATACACATTATATCTACACATAAATTTTTATTGCATTCTGCATTACATAGGTTGAATAAATTTGGTACTTGCAATGTAAAAGTGACTTTTTTTGAAGACGGGCCAACTTACTCAGAGAAAAGATTTCGAAGCACTTGTTACGTAACTTATGACAGCATTTCTTCCCTCTTTCTCGATGGATGATTAGCTACACGTAACAAAGGCTATACCTCTGGCAACAATGACAAACAAATTAAAATACAAGCAAAGCAGCACACCTCTATGAACTCTGAACCTCTCCACTGATAATTGTCATAATGAACAAACCAACAAAATATGTTAATAAATACAAAAACACTTCGATTATTAGTCTGACTCCCAAAATAAGTTTCCTAAGAAATTACAGCCTGCTTTATAGGTCACAATCAGATTGACAAGATGTAGGGAATAGATGGTAATTTTCAAAAACATAGTAGACAAGCTTGATTTGATAACTGCTATATCCAATGTCATGCTATTTTTATTTATTGGCTATCTACCTATTTACTGAAAAAAAAGCCGGTACCGTATTTTGGCTTTAAACCTTCACCAACAATTATCGTCAGAATGATAACTTCATGAGGCTTCACCCACTTTGGCCTCGTTATAATTCAGGATAACACTGAAGGCTATCATGGGCATTGTTGGATTAGAAAATCTAACTTCTGGCTATAAAAACGCATTTCTCGAGTAGTTGTAAGAAGTGCTAAATGATCCTCAAGGATCCCAGCAGTTGGCCTAAACGTTTAATTCATGTATATTAATGCTATACTGTTGCGGCACTACTGCTACAGTAGTATTACTATGCTAGCACAGATACCCCACCCACATCTATGTATCGTTCCGCCATTCATAAAGTCTTTGGGTTTCAGAGCCGATGGAACAAGGTGAATGGGTTTCTGTCTACTGGATGGGCGGCGCAACATTTCGTCAAAAGGTGTTTACTTTGCTTACGTAATGAATGTTTTTTGACTCTTGGCTCGTTATCATTGGCCATGGCGTCGGCTAGATAATTTTTACTCTATAGAAATTAAAACTATCGGGCTTAGGTTATTGATAATGCTAACAAAATTTGTGTGTCGTTGTAAAATATACATATGTCAACTTTCAAAAAACCGTGTTACAGAGGCCCTGAATCTCATAGTAGTTAATTATTGGTTGGCAGAAATGGCATCAGATCTCACGTCGTTCCTCAATCATTCATCCTGGGTTACATGTAACTCTGATAACGTACCACCTGCTATTCTAAAATGATGGGGAGCAAAAGGAAGCTTGACCCTCCGGATATGCGTCATAAAGCTTACGGTGCATAACAGAACCTGGTTCAAGGCCATTAACGTGATCGACAAGTCGAAGTTCCTGAAGCACAACATGTCGAACAAAAATTGTTCACCGCTGGAAGACCGTTCACCCAAGATTGAGGATGGCTGGTTGGGTACGGTGGTTGTATCCAGTTTCATTTCTGGCCCTCCTTTGCATCACAGGATTTAATTAGGAAACTTTACAGAAGCGATATTCCAACCGAAATCCTTTTTCACTGGAAAGTTTTATTATCAATGATTGGAAGAATGGATGTTACATTGTTAATTATTACATGTATGCTCTTATAAATTATGGGTCATTGTTGCCTCTTTAAGTTTTGCGAGAGTGGGTAAAGGAATGATATTTAGCCTTTTGTCCCGTATTGAGATTCAGTATTCATTTTTGGTTATACTGATAAGCAAGGCTATACTATAGCAATGAATACAAGAGAATACCTAAGCCTACGACTTCATTCAGAGCCCTTGGGTGTACTTATTAACTTCTTCAGCACTGTCGCCATTTACTGAAAGATATTCTCTCTCTCTCTCTCTCTCTCTCTCCTCTCTCTCTCTCTCTCTTTCATGTAAATTTTGTCATTAGTATCGCCAGAAAGTTTGGTGAAATTATTCTTTTGTCTTGGATTAATTAGTAACTCAGAGTGTAAACTGTAAATAAGCATTAACGTTCTTAGTGTTTAAGTCGGAAGATTCTAGGTATTAAATGAATGATAGTTCTGAAATATAAGGATTTTTTATCACCATTTAAAATACAATATCACACTTTAAGCACTAAGAACGCTCATGCTTATTTCTTTACACACACACACACACACACACACACACACACACACACACATATATATATATATATGTGTGTGTGTGTGTGTGTGTGTGTGTGTGTGTGTGTGTGTGTATACTGTTTACTATGATTTCCCACTTACAGCTCTGTTTAAAAGAAACCAGTGATTAAGATTTAATTTTCATTCATTTACCATTTATCAAAGAAAACCTGTAAATGGTCTGCTTCTAATACCTCATTTGAATATCCATGTCGTAGAGTGTGCTGAATGCGTGTTCTTTTAACGACCGTTCAGCTGCGGCAGCTGCTGGGGTCTTCATGTCTCGTCAACGCCTGGCGGCTCATAGGAGAGACAAGAGGATCTGGGATAAACTACTTTCCGGCTGAAGCATTTGAGTGTAAAATTATTCCATTTCATTGAAGTGGTCGTCATCCCTGAATACATGGATGTTAGCAGCTTCAGAAATGGACATAGCCCTATTATGCACGAGAAAGCTCCGAATGTTAGATCTAACAAATCTCTCTCTCTCTCTCTCTCTCTCTCTCTGTCGAGCATATATGAAATAATGATGTTTGTGTTCATTGTCGCTTTTAGTACCTTTTAAATAGGTTCAGTATGAGGATAAATACGCAGAGTGATAGCAAGAATATTAAAATACGTAGAATGATAAAAAAACAAGGTTACAGAAATAGGAAATATTACACACACCTGAGGGGAGTAGAATTGAAGTAAAAAAAAAAATGAAATGAGGAAGAAAGAGAAATACATCGGAGGGAATAATAGATAACTGAATATAAGATTGCAATCAATCTTGGAACACTAAAATATGCTGAAGAATACTTGGTTTTTTCAAACCTTATTTCTCACTACAGCAGAAGATATAATGATTTTGTGTCTACTTCCTCCAGATGTTTCCGAGTGAAAAATCGCTGCTTTTTTTCAGCTTTCTTCTGAAATGAGATAAACACATAACAGTTACCTCCGTAAATGAAGCGGGAAGGAATGTGTATTTTCCGGCACATCTTTGTAGGCAGAATATCTCATGAATAAAGTAACAGACTTTGAGAAAAAATTTTAAATGCATTTATAAAATTTCGCGAAGTTTAACCTTCTGAGTAAATTGACAGTGATGATTTCCTGCTGTTTATTAGGTATACCAGGTTTCATCAAATCTTGTTCCCTGTTCTCGATATCCTGCTAACAATCAAATGTCTAGTTTATCATCGGAATAAAAGCTTCCTTGCTGCTTTTTAGAGAAATCATCTCGGCATGTTTATATGAAGGCAATCATCAAAACTAATCATACGTTGAAAAACGCTGTGTAAGAGGTAAAGCAAATAATGTAGCGTAGCAGAGGCGGAATGAATCAAATAAACTTGAGCATATTATATTGGGTTGGTAAAATTGAATTGCTTTGAGCAAGGGGCGTCACATTTCTCAGCGTCATGAGACTTCCATTGCATCGAAACGAACCTTTAAGAATATATTATATATTTGAATTGCTTTTTTTTTTGTTGACCCATGTTTGATAGGCAGATGTGATAAGCAATGACATTCTTTATGACTTTCTAGTAGCCTATTTTTTTTGACTGATGTCTAATTATTGTAGAGAAAGGGGTGGACGGGTTTTGTTCAATCCCAGGGTTATTTGGGTTTCCTGTTTGAATTGAGATAACAGTGGTGCATTGTTTCGAGTTGTTTTTTCCTTGGGTTGTGTTTAGAAACTAAAAGCTTCAGATTTTTAACTTATTCAGTTAAACATTTGTTCTTTGAGAATTTGATTTGTTCAGTCAACCATTTTGCTCTTTCAGAATTTGATTCGTTTAGTTAGTCCTTTTGTTTTTAAATGAATGTATTTTTGTAATTCACGAGTCTATTTTAGCTACTGGGATAATTATGATAAGTGAGTTGCACAGAGGTCGGTTGGTTGGTTGAGAGAGAGAGGAAGAGAGAGAGAGTGAGAGAGAGAGAGGTTGATAGTGCCTTGCTCTGGCTACGGTTACCAAAAATATGTCCCTGAAACAAAAGGGGTTAGTCAATGCCCTTTAGGACTATTAACAAATATACACCGAGCCTAGCGACACACCTGGCAGTGTCTTAGGCATTGGGACCTGGCCACGTGTCTTAGGCATTGGGACCTGGCCAAAGAAGCAGGAGATTAGCACCTGCCCGATGAGCCTAGCAGAGGCCCAGGAGGACTTTAAATCTTTAACCTAAAACACTGGACTATATCGCATTCTATTTCCGTGTTAATAATGCAAGTATTATATGTCCCAGGTGAATTGGGAATTTCCTTTCTGTTTAGTTCATTTACTATATTTAGCTATGTTAATAAGAAAACAGTGTTGCTATTGGCATCAGGCGCTTTACGGATCGTTTGTCCCGTCTTCAGTTGCTTTTATGACCTATTTTATCAGTCTTGCTCTTCCCTTGATGACTTCAAGAATAAAAATTGTCCGTGTTTGTTTCATGTATTTCTCACATTTCGTTTCATCGTTATGCAAATTTTTAATTTAATTAATCATATATTTATATATATATACTTATTTAATAATATATCTATATATATATATATATCATATATATATATATACTATATATATACTATATATATAATATCTTATGGTTTTATTTTAAGCCTCAATATTTCCTTTTTCTCAAAATACTTTTTCTTTCTTTATTTCTTTCTCTCTTTCTTACTTTCTTTCTTTCTTTCTTTTTTTCTTAGTCTTTATTGCCTTTAGTAGGAGTGCAATGCCATCATTATCGTTCCAGATTTATCTTCACCACGGTGACGTTGTCCTCAAATTGGCTTTTGATTGAAGTAAGTGAGTTCTCTTTCAGTAATAAAGTATATATATATATATATATATATATATATATATATATATATATATATATATATATATATATATATATATATATATATCTTAAATATTACAAAGCTAAGAATGGCGCGAAGCTATTTGTGGCCCGACTCTACGTGTTCTGATTTATCTTTCTCCCACCGAACAGGACTGGATTGCCCAAAGGGACATCCGGTCTTCATAGACGTTGCATGGGGGTTCACGCCAGAGATCTCGTGGGGATGAGGGCTCATGGACTGAATGCGGAGTAGCAAAACTCATCACCCAGGTGGAAAGGCAAAGTTGTTGCACACTACGAGCAGTAATGTTCGATGGAACTTTCATGTCGTGTTCTAGCATTTTTCACCTTTTTGTTTAAATCTTTCTAAGAAAGAAGTTGGAAGATCTTATGATCATATGCTAAAATATTCTCATTCTACTTTTGCATGAAATATACCGCTAGGGAAAGGCTATTCAATTTGAATTAAATTTTAATTTAGTCTTTATATTCATTTATCATTTCTTGTACAACAAAGGCATTACCATTCATGTACATTTTCCGTATTTCCAATACAGGTGTGGAGCAGAAGCTGATCCTTAAAGAGGAAGAGCCCTGTTTTATGACTTGATGATTTCATCTTATCGAATATCAATAAAAATACTTTAAATTTACCAAGAGTATAAATTAACTTCCAAGAACTATAACATAGTGATTATACAGTTTTCAGCTCAATGTGTGTTTTGAAAACTAAGTTTCACATATTCCTTTATATTAAAACAGATCATTATTAAAATATTCTTATCTTTTCCAATTGTTCTTAGGTCTACAAGACACTTCGGCTATCAGTGCCAATACGAAAATCATCCTCAAATTGTACGTGTTGCAAATCGGATGTTGACATTCATTTCTCCCCATATTTCTACATCCTTGGTATAAATAAAACATGACCCTTTTCAACGGGAGATTAAAAAATACTGAAGGTTGAGTTACGTTAAGAAGGTAAAATAACCACCCTTTGCTTTTCACAAACTGGGTTGACCGATTTCAGCTTTATTTTTCTCTCAGAATTAGAATATACCTTCGATAGTACTGAGATTCATAAAGAAAATAAACATGCAATTAGCATATGATTATTATATTTGTTGTAGCCTTGCCCACCCTGTTTTCAACTCAAGTCAGTCAACTAACTACCAGGTCCATAAATAACTGCATAATACAATGAATGCGCCATGAATGCTAAAGGAACAGGTCTAAATTATTCTACCTCGAACTCGGGGTCTTCTGCTCTTCCTGAATATGGAGTCCCGTCCGTTGATATATCTGTCACTAGCATTTTGCCTTTCCGTTATGTCCCTCTTCCCAAGAGCAATAATGCCCCTCTCTTCCTAATAGGGATTGAGTTCTTTGACCCTCTCTCCGTAAGAAAAATGGTGTTCTCTGTCCTTCTCTTCCCAAAAGAAATCTTGTTCTTTGTCCATCTCTCCTCAAGACGAATACTTTGTTGTATAAGCCACTGAATTTTAAGAGTCAAATGGTTTAGGTTTTTTCCCCCTTTTGAATTGACGTTGTTTTAGTTGTTGTAAAGGAATTATCTTCTGTTAAGACAAAACCTGAATCAATACAAGGTAAATGAAATCAAATAATCTTAGTTCTCTAAGACTGATGCATAAGCAGGAAGCACTGAGACCAATAGAGAATAGGAAAATAAAATACATAGATAAAAACTGGATTTTTCGGTAACAGTGATTCCGCATCATCCCTGTCTGTTAAAAATACAGGTTGGCTAACACAACATGACGTTGTAACAAGTTTGTTATCTTAAAATGACTGATTTACTATTTTCTGCCTGAATCAAAAGAGAAAGGGGTAATCATTATTATTATTTAGCACATAAAGTGACAAATTTTTCTTTAATTCAAAATTGAAAACTAATTGCTATTCCTGACTGTCCAACCGCCACCAGTGTATTCCTTTAGATTTTATTTCGGCCAAATATCTCCCCACTCAGAAATGCTGCGGCTGCTTAGAAATCAAAGCTTCTCGTGATAATTAATTCATCCTTGCACTTTGAAAATTGAGTATTTTGTATGATTCCACCCTATTGTGGACTTCATATCGGTGTTATGTGGATACTTGAAGAGGAATTTGGATAGTGTGTTTTGGTGACGGTAAAACAAGCCTTGTCCTTGGAGTTTCCTGTTCACTGAGTGTTCCTTGTCCTGCAGACCACAAACTAATGTCATGGAAGAAGAATTCCCTCCGAGAGAGAGAATTCTTCTTCCTTGGCATAAGGCTGCGTTCTGATAAAATCCGTTTAATCAACAAATGCAAGGAATTCGTCGTGAGAATTGGTCTCCTGACAGAGATATTTATATGCTGTCTACATTCTCTTATCACAAATTGCCTCAGTACAAAAACCTTTGGTTCCTCATCTAATGAACATATACCGTCATGACTGATGTGAAAAACTTATTCCACAGATATTATAAATCCACACAAACTGTTTGTAATAAATTTTCATTACAGTAAGTAGATACGTAGTCATGTTGCTCCCGAACGTATAAACACTGCTTGAGTCTTCACTGCATTCGCTTTACTATAAGAAAATTTGGAATGTAAAGAATTATGACTTGTGAATATATTTTACTTGTTTAAACACACAATATATTTCATTTAAAATAGGGATTGCTTTTTTATTAGCAGACTATTCTCTTTATATGTCAAATTCAGTAACTGGGAAAACGAGGCAAAACATAATTAAAGTACCAGATGAAATATCTTGATTCATTAAACTATGCTTGGAAAAAGTAACGCAGTTGGATGCTCAGGATGCAGAGCTTCATTTTCTATTAGCAAGCGTCCAAGGAGCGTCATCGGAGTTATAATTCTTCCCACATCCACAACTTGTTTTTCTTTGTGCCTTTGTTGCATTCTGTAAATTGTGGATTTTCTCAAGTTCCTGCTGTCTTGATAATGAAAATATTATTTCTCCATAGCTACAGCCACACACTCATTTCACATGATAATTTTGATACCCAATTAGAATATGAGAGGTAGGCTATGTCTTTTGAAGCTTTTACACTAGTAAATTTTTCACTAATGAAATTTTACACTAGGTAAGATTGTTTCTAGCGAGCGAAATTTTCGGTATCACATCTGTGTCACTATGGTCTACTTAAATCAGAGATTTAAAAAAAATGGCGGTTCATGACTTTTTCACAATAGCTTGTTTTGTCAATATAGCTCTTATAGTGTACCTGGGTCAGGAGATTTCTTCTACTTATTACGCTACAAGAAAAAAGAAAAAAAATCTTCCTAGTTTCTTATCCCTACACCTCGATGAGATGACATGAATAATATTGGAAGATAGTGTGGATATACCAGAATTACTTTATTCGTTCCAAGATTTCCTTAGTTTGTCATAGTATTTTCTACATTATTGTCTGTTATCTTTCTCCTCAGACATCTGCTCTGTTCACATATCCACAGATAGATCCCTTTCTTGATGTCCTTACTATGTATCCTCACTTTTTGTTTTTCTTTGTCTCTTGAGCTCCTTCTTCCACCATCCACCCTTTCCAAGTATTGCATAATTATGCATTCACTTGGCTTTCTAATTGATTTATATTTTACTTTTCATTCTTCTTCAGTGTTTTCTCCACTTCCTTTCTCCTCTTTCATTGTTTCATATTTGTCAGATAGTTCGTCGAACTCCTAATCCTTCTCCTTCTTTATTTCTCTCTTATTACTCTTTTGTACTCTTTTATTTTTGTATGGGTGTTCTATGCTGCAAGGCCAACGGTTTTTGGTTCCTTCGTAAAAGCGCTTGCTTGTTTATAGCAAGTAATAACGACGACACAAACAGCAGCAAGCAAAATATCTTTGTGATTCTCCCAAACGCCTTTTCATTCGCATTACTTCACGCAACCTTTGCAGCTTTTACTTCATACAAACATTTCTTCTATCAATTTCTTTCCCGCTTGGCTTGTTTCACTTTTTCGTCCTATTCCGTCTGGTCTTTCATTTCTCTGACTTTACCCAATAATCGGAATGCAGATCACGATTCCTTCCTCTAAGCCTGATACCATGGAAGGGTTCCAGACCAGCTGATAACAAAGTCCCAATTCTTGGATTGACTGTGGTTCATTATCAAACTAAGTTCCATATTTATCCATAAGGAAAAAAAATTATATACAATTCGTATTTTTTTCTTTACAGTTAGAAGGGCATGTCCTGCAATTTTATCGTTAATTTTCTATTAACAGTTTCTGTAACTTTCTTCATCTTTCAGTTCACGCTGAAACAATCAGTTTATTTTTGTTCTTCTGTCCAAGGAGAAAATCGTAAGAATTGAACAGCCGATTTACTAGGATAAAAAACTTAGTTATGTTTATTTTCTTTAACTGAAAACTGGGGAGAAACGGCATTGAAAACTTACTGCAAACAACTGCAAAGAGAGAGAGAGAGAGAGAGAGAGAGAGAGAGAATATAATTGGCCTTAGTTACTTATTCTGTCGCTCGACTGAAGCAAGTGTACATCCACCGTACTATTTATAGTAACTCCACAAACGCTGACTGAAGCAATATGTCGCAATGAACGGCACCGAGGTACTAGTTCCAAAACCGCTGATGCTAGAGATATGAAGGTCCTCTGTTATCCAGAGGATTTATGTCCTCAGTCTCATGAGTGCTTATGATTACGTGGTTCCATTGTATATTTTTCCAAGAGAAAAATATACAGAGATGGGAAGAATAATAAGAAAGATGAATGTAATAAGAGAGAGAACCGAAAGAGATATGGGAAAATTTAAAATAATAAATGATGAACGAAACTCCAAATGGATTATAGATTAAAAGAAACCAGCGGATAGTAAACGAATTTGATTAGATCGATAGAAAACAAAGTGGATGGCTGAGGGGTGCTACAGTAAAACGACCATCGGTTCGTTACCAGCTGATGTCATTTGTTTCCCAACTCTCTTTTCAGTTTCCAGAGAAATAACGTGAAATTGATTCAGTTGACTTATTCAGGATAATTGGTCACCTGCAATATATTGCAACCAGAGAGCTACAGATAACAATAGTTTACACTTTTATCTCAAAATATCAGTAACTGATAAATCAGGAATATATCATCTTGTTTAACCATCCCCCTTTTGTTATGCTGTTTGGATTAGGATTCTTCTTCTGTTGTTGATTATGAAGACTTGATTTTGTCATAATACCCTGGTTATGAACTGTCCATTATTCAAATGCAAAATGAGCAAACATTATTATGAATTAACTTATAAAAGTTATTAAAGGGCATCACGAGAGAGAGAGAGAGAGAGAGAGAGAGAGAGAGAGAGAGAGAACCTGTGTACCTCAAACTGTAAAATTATATCTCAATATTGAGGATTTTAGGTGCTATTGACTTGAACGACGTGATGAGCAAAATTTATTGTAATCTCGACTTAACCTTTTATAATTACTTCCTTCTAAAATGGCTAACTATTGTTATCTCCCTTATTTTAGGTTTCATAAAATGAATGTTCATGTAGATTATATGGGAAAAAACAACCGAATGCATATCAGTATCTACTGGTGTGCTACAAAAATATCCTCATACCTAACTTATATCTATTTACCTTGCGTTGGACGTTTTTGGTATGTAAATTTCATTAAAAAAAAACCCTCAATATTGGTAAATCTTACATGTTTATTTATATGGCGTATGCAGGTACGTTGTATGTAGAAGGAGGTGCCAGTCCACTGTGGGTTTTGGTCCTCGTTAGCCCCAATTTCCTTCTCATAGGTTCATATTATTAGTTCGATTGATGGTGGCAGATCCAGAATCTTCCTTTTTTACGGGCAGCTGCATTTGAAAAAAAAAATAAATAAATAAACAGCTCTACCCCACTCCATTTTGGCTTATGGCTATTCTCTGTCAGATGTACGAAAGTCTCCGAGCTCTGAAGCATATCTTACTGATCTGCTTTGTCCTATCAGTCATTGTGAGATGGATCTACCTGTCTCCCCAACGTAAATTTCACTTCACGTACTGAATGTAATCTTATAAACACCGGACTTAGCTTTTTTTTATTTTTTTTATTTAGATATTAATACGTGAGCTACCGATATATTTCGGATAATGAGAAATAAATGGATTTTGGATTTGAGACGTTCAAATGTTAGGATTGTTTAATTCTTCTTTGAATCGATTGCTGGCTAGAGGAACTGGGTAACGTCGAATTGAATTATTTTTCTAGATAACCAAGCTAAGCCCCCTAAGATATAGACAACAGCCAACCCTGATTTTGACAGAGACATGGCAACGTAGGAAGTTAATATTGGAAACAGCGAGGATATGTTTCCTATGCACTGTGAAAGTATATCTATTCTGTTCTCTTAAGATTAATGCATGTAGGAAAGGCAATTTACCTTTATTTCCAGTTACCTTTTAAATTTAATGGTCGGGACCAGCGAACGTAGTCTTTTAAAAATTCGTTTAAGTCTCCCCAGTTCCTGTCCCAGAATGTAAAGATGTCATCCGTGTATTTAAGCCACGTCATTTTACGGACTGAAATAGACATCAAAATTTATGTATCGAAACATTCCATGTAATGAATAAATAAGTCTTCGTGGGATATTATAAAAAGCCTACTTTCGCTGTTCCCTTTTTCAACTTCCTAAGTTATCACGTCTCTATAAAGATTAGGGTTGGCTGCAGTCTATTTCTCATAAAGGCTTAGGAATTGTTCACATGGGTATCCAGAAAAAAAAATTTGATACGGTCTGTCAACATCTGGTAACTTGTGCTTTTGTTATCTTTGTACTTATAAGAAACATAAACATCCACTTTAGTGTCAATGAGTTTGCAAATGAATATAGAAATAAAAAAAGTAGTTACTACGCTATTTGTTTACCTATCAAAAGGACAAGTTATAACATCAATAACGTCATATGACAAACAAATTAGGTTAACATAAAGTAGTTCTGAATTTAGTAGGAATAGACTACAGAGAACTTGAGTAACATAAAAGAGAGAGAGAGAGAGAGAGAGAGAGAGAGAGAGAGAGAGAGAGAGAGAGAGAGAGTGGTAGGTTCCAAAATTCGTAGTTCTCTTTCATCCTGCCACCCAAGTGTGAGGTACCATAGTCAAATGGCGTCGAGATAATGACCTCTGGGATCTGGAAGACTGCCCTTCAGGCGCCACCCCCGGGAAAAGAAGGAGGCATAAAAAAAAGTGTGTTCCAACTTAAAAAGCGGTGGCAATAAGGCTTAAAAATCACAATCACTGCTCAAACATTTCTCTCTCTCTCTCTCTCTCTCTCTCTCTCTCTCTCTCTCTCTCTCTCTCTCTCTCAGTAAAGGAAGGTCTATCTATGTTATGGATGAAAACAACCACAGAGCGTCTAAATATAAGACGTTGTGTTCGCGTCACGTTTTTCTCTCTTAATTTTGTGCTTGTCATTACAGCTTCCTTGAAATAACATTCGCCATCATTAAAACTTCTCTATTAATCCTCTAAGAGTTGCGGCGTCTGCTTCCATTAGGAGAAAGCAGATGCATTAGGAATGAACATTACGGAGTGTTTACGGCAACAGCCTTGTGTCTTGTCGTTACAGTTTTCCTGTGGATTCATTCCTCCTATTTCCCTTCCTTTGGCATTGCTTCCCTATGTCTTGTGCAATTTTCTGCAATACTGACTTCAATCTTTTCATATAAGAATCCTGTTGTATTTTGTTCACATTTATCTGTTGTTTTATAAATTCTCTAAAAGTGTACCCACGGAATAATTCATACACGAAATCTTTTCCAATCTTCTTTCGCATGCACAGTGAAATTTTGACATATTGCATCATCCACAATACATGATTGTTATAAAAAAGATTTGAACTAGGTTATCTCCGAATGGAATAATGCAGGCAGACACTGAGTTTTGTAAATAGCTCCCATAGTCTAATATTATTAATAAACTGCATGGTTCCCAAACTTCCAATAGAGACCAAAGTACACAATATGCTGCCCGCTATGAAGCATTCAAACTGGCTAGGTTCTTAATTGCTCAGCGATTCATGTGCATCCATTCGAATGCAGACATTGCCTGGGTCATCTCTGTGCTCAGGTGAACGTTATCTACGATAACTTACATTGCAGCATCGTGGAACCTGCATTCCATCTTGCTGCTGACTTCCTTCATATTTTCCATTTTTCTTTTCTTTTTTTATTTCTTTATTTTTATTTTCATTTCTTTTAGGTAGATGCATACTATGATTTTATTTCATGGGATAATATAACGTTTCCTGTGGATAATCAGCAGAACTTATTTTAGTTCGGTAGACCAACTAATCAGCTTCAAAGAATTGTCTTGAGCAAACAGTGCGATGAATTTTGCTATAATGATTTGAGATAGAGAGATGCAGATGTGTGTGGTGGTCTGGGCGGCGGTGTCAGGCTTGGAAGTGGAGCAAAGCCAACGAAAAATGTAACCAGGATTAACCCCAAAATAAAAAAAAATCTTGAAAATACTTTGTATTGACCAATAACCCAAACTATGTTGATGATCAATACGGAAATACCAAGGGTTCGTGTGAGAGCTCTCTAACAGCATTCCTTGTAAATTGGTGGAGGGAAATCTTTTCGATTCTTATATGTAGGTGAACAATTGCGCGCGCATTTGCATGTGTATGTGTGTGTGTGTGTCTATGTGTGCATATGAATTACAGGGCTCAGGAGATAAAAAGGAGAAATACAGGACTAGATAATATTTAGTTATCAAGTCTTTCGTCCACGTGGAGTTCTTGTTTTAATAAAACAAAGAAATGGACCCATGTATCTGCCGGTTTCGAGTTTTTATATAGGAGTAATGTTATTGTTATCTATCTCCTTACGTTTGTGAGCACTCATTTGTATGGTAGAGGCAATCTAACCTCATGAGAATCATATAGAATCCCATTTATTGTCTAAAGCAAACAAGTACAGTACAACAACTGTTTTCTCTTGAGAGTAATACTGCATGTCTGACTCAAGCAGGGTTCAGACAGACATACGAATCGACGATCAGACAAAAAGAATGCCTGACTTACTGATTATGGCTACTAAAATTGGCGTCATATCTAGTTTATTGACGCCGAGCAGAAAGAGACAGAACAAAGTTAGGGAGATATGACTATTTTCATGTGCTTAATTAATCAGAGAGAGAGAGAGAGAGAGAGAGAGAGAGAGAGAGAGAGAGAGAGAGAGAGAGAGCCTAGAACGTAATTCGAAAAAGAAGGAAATCCTAGCAATTTGGATTTAGAATTAAATGAGGTCTATTTTCATGGTTACCCTGGTTATCATAAAAAAAATTCTGAACTTTCAAAACTTTCTGATCTTTGGAGAATAATAAGTTTTTATATTTCATTTTTGTGACAGGAAATCTAAGGTAAGCTGACATCGTCAAGACTATTAATTAAAATGAAAAAGAGTGTAACACGGGATTCGCTCCAAGAACATAAACAAACGAGGCTTAATCAAAGTACGTCTAAATATTTCTCTACCTGATAAAGGGATACCATAATTTAGAACAGGGTCAGTCCAAGCACGATGTGTGGTGTTATTAACCGATCTCAAAACTAACATAAACAGCCCCTTTAGACGCTGGGAGAAGCCTCATCCGCATTCTGGTCATTTATCCGGCAAAATAGAAGAAAGCAAATCTCGTATTTTCGAGAACGGAAAAAGTCCTAGTCGGAAGGAAAATTAGACTGGAAGAAAATAAGAGGAACGGCGGTATAAAATACGAATGACATTGGGGGGGGAAGAAGAATAAGAAGAGTAAAAGAGAGAATAGTTAAGGGGGGAAGCTACAGAAGAGATAAAAGAAAGCATGAAAGATAACAGAAAGAAAACAGTAAAAATAAATAAATGAATACATAAACAGGGGAGAAAATATATAATTTACATATATCAGATTAATTTTCCGGAAACTTCAAACTCATATCAACATTACCTCTTTTATCTCCTTGATATAATATGGGAATACAGAACTGCATCAGCATCACCATAATAATAAGAGTAATAATAAACTATCAGACAGATGAACTAGGAATGAGTGCGAGGAATATTAAATTTTGTCAGAAATAACAAAAATTCAATTCGAGTCTTCCCGTCAGAATACAGTTTTTCCCTCTTTACCCCGATTCAGTGACATGATTGGAACTTTGGGTCTTTAGTTCCACTTTCATGATTTTGTTATAGTTATAATTTGAAGACTTTACATTAGAAATTGCCGAATGATTCATTATCTAGGCACAGGAAACAAGAGCCTGTTGGCTAGTAACTCCAACTAGTCTGTATAGCGAACAATATGGCATTAAGGTAGCTGGAAACTACCATCTGTCATAAACCCGAGATTAAGTAGTAGAGTAATTAAGCGAAGCGTTGAATACGCTGGGGAAAATAGATTTGTTCATTCAACTGTTAAGAACTAATGTGTGAACAAGGAATAGCTGACTGCGTATTATGTAATTAAAATGCATAACTAGTCAAATTTTCAAATAACCTCTCTGATCAGAGTTACTTGGATTCACTCACTCATACACACACACACATACACACACACACACACGCACACACACACACACACACACACATATATATATATATATAATATATATCGATATATATATAGATATAATACTATATATATATATATATATATATATATATATATATATATATATATATATATATATATATATATATATATATATATATAGCTAAGAGAGTTAAAACCCCAAAGGCAACTCACCTTTCAAGAATAAAAATAGCATTTCCCAATAAACAAACTTAATAACCTTCTGTTAATTGTCAAAATTGTGCATAGCTTTAAGAAGTAGTTATACAACAGCTCTCCTATGGAGTAGCAGCATCCGTAACTGCCAGAAAGACCTTTCCTCGGTGGTTGTTTCGGAGTAAAGCGGAAATCTGCAGCAATCAACTGAAAGCGTTTGAGAATTGTTCATTCCGTTTCCTTTTCCCTGCCTCACTTCGCATTTCCATATTTCAGCTTCACATGAAAGAACATTATCCGGTTCTTTTGTTGATTCCGCGAACGTCTTGCCTCCAAAGTCATTCAAACTTCGCTTTTAATCCTCTGAAGGCTGCAGCGTGAGCTTCCGTCAGGAGAAAGCAGACGCATTTAGAATGGATAAGTTGAGTACACTTCGAGAACAATGTTTCCTTTTGTTGTTTCAAATCTCATTTTATTATCTTTCTCTTATTCCCCTTTCGCTTATATTATGCCCTTTCACTAAGGGCTGTTTTCTTCTACATTTATTCAAATACCTTACGCATAATAATTCCAGTGTTAGTTATCTTTTTCTCCCTTAACATCAATTCCCTTCGTGGCCATATGACCACAATTACAAACAGACAGTTGATAGACTTCTAGTAATAAGGAAAAGAACACTTTTCAGATTTTATATGATGATATGTCCGTCTTCATGCACTCACTGATACTGCTCCGTAGGTACATTTATTATTTTAATATATTTCTTTTTACACTTCTAAGTAAGTTATTTATGCTTCTAGTTACTATTCTTTCGTATTACTTACCTCCACTCTTCCTTTGTCTTGTATTTCTCTCTCTTTGGCCCTTGCATTCATGTACATTCTTCCACTGATATTGAATTTTTTTTTATAGAATATTTGATTTGTGAAAATTCATAATGATAGTCTTGTGAAATTTACCGATCATCTCTTCCTCGTCATTCATCTCTCGTTTCTCCTTATTCTACCTACCTTATCCTCCATCTTTTCATTCCTCCTGTTCCTCTTCCTCCGTTTCTCCAAAGCATGTTATCATAAAGCTTCCACTCTTCTAAAGAATTCTTATTGGACATTTTCAAATAATGACCTTGTCAATAAAAGAAGGAACTGTGAAGGAACGAGTGTTGGTGGAACGCAGAATGACCACGATTCTCGGTATTTATTTGTATAAACCATTTGGAATACTAATGAGATTAAAGACCAAGAAAGAGCAGAGAAGCAATCATAAATAGAAGAGAAAAGTATATAAATCAGGAACTAATGGATCTTTTCTACTGTATTATTCCTACAAACTCAGTACATAAAATATTTCAAGGAAAAACTAAAAATAATCTAGGAAATTATTCTCCTTGCCCATTATTTATTTTGATAACCTTTCTTCACAAATTATCACATAAAATTTTTTCATTCAGATTCAACTAATAGTGAAAATATTCAATTAGTATTTGAATTTAGAAAAGTAAATACAATTTTATTTATTATCCCAATGCACGTTTAATGTTTTTGAATTGTTCATAGAAATTTTATTAATAATAAACCATACCTTATAAAGTTTTAAGGACTTCATGGAACAAAAGTTTCCTCTGTTCCGCTTTTAAACTTTGAACCTGGTTCTGTAAAATAAGCAATATGATTCATCAAAGCTGAAATCTTTCATCGCTATTTCCTGTTTAGCAATTTAATTGTTGTGAGGTTGTAATTAACAGTGCTGCCTGACTTGATCATTGTTGCTGACTTCCTTTAGTGGGCCATTTGCTGTTTGCTGTTTTTTTTTTTTTTTTTTTTTTTTTTTTTTTTTTTTTTTGTCAGTTTTTTCTCTTTCGTATTATATTTTTGGAGGTACTCGCTTTATTTTGATGAGTGTTCATGTTGCAAAGTTTTTTGTACCATTCGTAATCCTTACTTTGTAAGAAATGTGTAACAAGACCTTAAGATCCTTTCTTATGGAAGCATCCTGTGTGGAAATACTCTTTTCCTTTAAGACTAAATCATCCCAACACTCCTCTCCCCCCGTCCCCCCAATAAAATAAAATTTAAAGAAATAGTGCACAGAATATCCTAGAAAGGATGAATTAGCCTTTATATTATAAATAACTTCGAAGTATAATTACCGTAACTAAAAGTGTATTATCAAAGTATATTATTTATACCATTCGGATAACCATTTTTTAATACCATCTGAGAAGCGTAAGATATAGGAAAAAAGAGGCTTGTTTTTGGGGTTAGGAGCTATGAAATAAAGGAATATATACCATAGATTCGGCAAAAGGAGAAAGCTAATTACTATGGTTTATGAAAAGGGATCCAAATTATATCATAATCCTAATGTGATCTAAGGCCGAGAGCAATTCTGGCAGAATAAATGCCAACTTTCTTCACTAAATAATTCTGGTTACATCCAGAAATAATTTTGAGTTAAACTAGTACTTTGAAATGTGTCGAAAATAATCAAAATAACATTATAAGTTTGTTTTCGAGACACTTTAGTAATCTCAGGGAAGTTATATCTAAATTAAAAGTCCCATAAGTGTAATAATTATAATTTTCGCGCAACAAACTTGAGAACATTTCTAAACTATTAACGATTTTATGAGAGTCATTTCAGCCCCTGGCTTTAACCACTTTTCGCCTTTTACTTTTCCTCTCTCGCCTCTTCTTTTCTTCAATGTTGCTGTTCAGGCACTCCAATATCCCTTACTTGCACTTTCTTCAGCCATAGCTTTGCTTTTATAGACAATTGTAATATATTGCTTCAAAACAATAAAATATTTGGAATAACTTTTCATCAATCTATCTTTTGAAAAGGCTGTTTTTTTCTTTTTTTTTAAGAAAAAATCCACCCAACCACTTATAAACTTCCAAGCCACAATTCATTTTGACCAGAGATGTGGTTCCATTCACTCTTTTAACACACCCATATAGGCAAGTGTCAGTTTTTTTATATTTTTATTCGTGGCAGATAGGATACAATTATTTGTAGTTACTCAACGAGAAGGTTCCATATGGACTGCCTAGGCGCCCTCGAGTGGATGTTCTGGGTGTCTTCATCGTCACTCCCTAAAGGCACCACACTAATTATAAACAGAGTGAAATTGGACCCTTGAAGGAAAAGCAAATAGCAAAGCATTCCGGTTGGCTTCATCTGTTATAAACTGCATCTCACGAACTGAGACAGAAAGGCATTGGTGCATTAAGGCCATAATCTACTCGCTGCGTTTGCTTGATGAATTTAATTGGTGCCTTAGCAATATTACTTGCATTCTGTAATGAACCATATTCCATCCTCAAAGCTGGAGAGAGCCTGTAATATTCGTATTAGAGGTAAGCATAACAAGGATACAATTTTCTTCTCTAATGATGAATCGCTGTGCTGTAAAACCAGACGAAGAGGTTGATGATTATCAAGAAGCAGCAATCATAATTCAGATCTAAAATAAAAAAAATGAAAATAAACTTTTGTCACATTAATTACATAGATAATCGGTATAAGATGTGAAAATTACCAAAACCTTGGATTGATGTTAAAGTAAAACCTTTTCATTACAAGAACACTCAGTAAAGATGATGCTCGTCACAACCATACAGAACACGCAATAATGAAGACATGGCGTTGTAGCAGTAGTGTTACGACAGATCAAAGATTTACCTACAGTATCAGTGCAACAAACCTCAGATTTTCAACAATAAGCTGAGCAGAACCGGGACATTCAGAACAGGGTTATATATTGCTGGTAATTTGATAAACAAGTTAACTTAACACGAATTAACCGTTGTCTTTCAAACTTTCTCCTGTACTCTCAAATAGCACATACGATAGAGAGACGTTAGAACTCTCTATTACTGCGAAAAGAGAGAGAGAGAGAGTGGGGGGCGGTAACGGGGGGGGTAGGGGGGGTAGGGGGGGGGGGGGGCCGCGGAAGGGTGAGGGAGTTAAACTTCACATCCATTAAAGTATCCTCGTGTCAAGCCTTCTTCATGCGCCAAAGGGAAAGTGTGTTGGGGTAGGGAGGAAACTCCTCAGTAAGAACAACGTTATCATTAATGCAAGATGAGAACCATTACTAAGTTACAGAAGCGAAGGATATTTTGTTACAAAGTATTCAACGGAAAACTTTATTTACACCTCGGAACGAAATTCCAAGTTTCATAACTGTTATTTTCAAAAAGCAAACATAATGGGGCAATTATTCTCGAACGCAAGCTTCTACCGGATATAACAGAAATTCACGAATTAATGTGAAATAAATAAACATAAACAATAAATAAGGGAGCATATACATAACATAAACAGCGCTCACTTTCAGAAGGAAGGAGATAATGGCGCGTGGAGCCTTTGTATATCAACAACCTTTCCACAAACCGCTGTGAAAGGAACACTTCTCGTAATGGCGATGTGACAACCTGACGCCTCAGCAGAATATGGATGTGATGTTCCTGAAAGGGAACTGCTACGGTATGTGGTTGGAATCTTTGCCTGTACGATAATAAAGTCAGGTAACGGGAAGCTAAGGTAGAGCCCTTTCTTCAAAGCATTTACCTTTGGAAAGCTTGATTTATGTAATTTAGGCTGTCAAGCCTAAATTACATAAATTACATAAATCCAGCGCATAGTGCAGGGAAAAGAGGGAGATGGAGTGGTTGGACAGCAAAGCCAGAGATCTAGAAAAACAAGTTAAAAATGAGCCGAAGCTTCTTTGTCGTAATAGAGTTTTCTGTGCACTGTATAATGCTGTGTGAACCTCTCAGCCACGGCCCATGAAAGCCTCAGCCGCTGACCATGAAACTTTCAGCCATGACCCGCTGGTGCCTGTACTGTTGACACGTATAACGGTGCCAGAAGTACGATCATGACTAAGTTTTACCTTTAAAAAAATAAAAACTACTGAGGCTAGAGGGCTGCAATTTGGTATATTTGATGATTGGAGGGTGGATGATCAACCTTCCAATTTGCAGCCCTCTAGCCTCAGTAGTTTTTAAGATTTGATGGATGACAGAAAAAGAATGGACGGACAGTTAAAAAGCCATCTCAGTAGTTTTCTTTTACAAAAAACTAAAAATGAGTTGAAGTACAGGGACCTACGTTGCTACTGGGAGAAAACAGAGGTTGCACCAAGTACTATAATTAGAAAGGCGGACACCAAGACTGAAGAAAGAGTGGAGGTAGACTAAATGGCTAACAGGTGGATGCAGATAGGGGTCGAAGGATATCCTTCAGTAAAGTCTACATAGCACCGCGTGAGGGACTATGACACAACTAGGCCCCTTACGGATCCTTGGAAAGGCAATTTCAATATATTTTTTCATGTATTAAATGTTGAGAACAGCTTATAAATAATAATCTCTCTCTCTCTCTCTCTCTCTCTCTCTCTCTCTCTCTCTCTCTCTCTCTCTCTCTCTCTCTCTCTCACACCTGAATAACTCTTTACAATCCAGTTTCTAATATATTTTTAATAAACACTTAAGCGTCACATTCCAGATGGTTATCGATCTACAGAGAAATTATTAAAGCAGGTGTCAGCCTCACTCGCTGTATCATATGCATCTTCGTCAGTGCAATTTGGTTCTCACGAGAGATAAAAGCAGATGGCATTTTCAAATGTCTGTACCTTGACAAAACATCCTACGAAATCAATGATGTGAATGCTTGAACGCTGTCTTTCAGTAAACAACTATTGGGCAGAGCATTTATGATTTTAACATTTTTGTATGGGAAAATAAGGGTTTTCATTAGTAAACATATCTTTCGTATCTTCTGCTTTGGATTTGCTTAGTTCTCTCTGTGCATTTTAGCCAAAAGACGGTGGTAGAGAGGTAAGCAGAAATTCGTTGCTACATTCATACGGTATTGTATAGATACTTCTACAAAATTATTTCAATTAATGTTAATCACGGTATATTTTCCAATGATTTAATAATCCAGAATATAGTTGTACAGTATACTGTAACTACATACATAGAAAAATTTTGCCAATAACTTTAAACAAGTAAACACCGCAAATGTAAAGCCATAATTAACCCTAACCTCATCTATTTATAATATATTCATGTCATCTTAAAAATAAAATTCTATAATTATCATGAAACAGGTAACTTTAACTTATTTTCCACACTAATTTTTTAAATCAAAGAAACGAAATCTAAAAGACCATGCATATTCAATGTTCTCTCCTAATAAATCCAAATTTGTAGATGGTATTTTCTCTGTCCTGGAAAGTCGCGGATATTTCGATGTATATATTTATCGCTTGATGAAGTGTGTGGTCATTTTGGATAGTAATATGCACTACATGATACTATGCTATGTAACTAAATCTCGCTTTTGTTGAAAGTGAAAATCCAAGTAGGATAAAAATTGAAAATATCTAAATATTTTTTTTGACGGAGGTTTTGTAGATTTTTCTTTAGCAGCTCTCCAGTGATTTCGTTCTTGGTCCTCGCTCCTTCCGTCGGAAAGCAGAACTAGACATGGCAGTGATCGAATTTTTCATAGAGTAATATGTAAACACCTGCAAAAGAAGAATATTGGAGATTCAGGAAGAGAGGAAAAGAGAGAATAAAAGAATACCAAAGATAAATTATAGCAATTTGGAACTGTGAAACAAAACTTGACGTCAAGAAGAAAGGAAAATCATAGTTAAATTAGAATAAACCCAGAATGGGGCAAGAGATCCCGACGTATTTAACTTCTTTATAATATAAATTCCCTTTATTCAAAATTTGTATTTCAGTCAGTGGTTTCTTCGATACTTAATTAACTAATGGGATTTAAATCTGACTTATATCCCTTTCATCTGCTCATCCATGCAAATATTACTTTTTCCCTCTAATAATCCATCCACTTGACAGAAACTAGTTTGTCGAAATGAAAGTTATAATTACTCCAATTCTACAAATTGGAGTTTACTTCCAGTCACTTACTCTTCTCCACATTACTCCGACCTCTCCAGCCAATCCCTGCCCCCAGTCTCTCTCTCTCTCTCTCTCTCTCTCTCTCTCTCTCTCTCTTTCAAAACGGAAGCCTTTCATGAACCATCGGAAAACAAAGTTGAAGTTCAATCACCGTATTTGCTCAAAATATGACATCCGTGCAATGCCAGCAGCAGCCTACTTAAAACGGATGTGTTCCTGGCAACAATGAAAAGGAAAAGAAAAAGAAAAATTTCCCCAAGAAAAGATATATGGATTGTAATGGTATTTTTAACATTTACACTATTAATGTTTGCAGCTTATAAAAAATGTCCCCCACACTCAAGACTCAATTAATCTTCACATTCCAGTTGAAAAAAATATTATGAGAAATTATTCAAATGTTTCTTGCATAAAGTATGCGAAGGATATTTAGTTATTCAACAAAATATAAAGGTGATTTCCATTGCACATATACTTGATTTAGTTCGGTGTTGGAGGAATCTCAGTTAATTCAAACAAAATATATGGACTTTCAAAGCTTATATGTTGAAGTGTTGATGGAACTCCTAAATAAAACTTTTAATTCACAGGCAAGAAGCTAACGATAGGAAGCCATAAACTAAACAAAAAAAGCTTCGTCAGTAATTTCCAAACATGGAGTAAAGGGGAAAATTTCATGACGAAACGTACATACAGGAATAGTATTTGTTTCACACACCTCAGACATGTACATCAATTCCTTATGTGAGAAATAATGTAAATAAGCTTATATGCTTTGTTGTTTCTGATTCAATGGAAAGCC